>NC_049994.1:8095064-8149896 GCF_000003815.2 Branchiostoma floridae | reverse complement strand
GTGTGTGTGTGTGTATGTGTGTGTGTGAGAGAGAGAGAGAGAGACAGAGAGACAGAGACACAGTGTGTGTGTGTACGCGTGTGTGTCTATATCTGTGTTTGTCTGCGCCAGTGTCTGCGTTCGTGGTGTCAGTGCGTGCGTGTGTGTGTGTGTGTGCTTGTGTGATGACGTGTGTGTACGTGTGCGTGTATGTGTGTACTTGTGTCTGCATGTGCCCTCGTCAGTGTTCGTGTGAGTGCATACTTATGTAATGGAACAAATGACAAAAATATTTTGGGTCTTCTCTTGTTTTCTAGATATGTTTTAGTTTACTAAGTTTGTTAATAGTTTTGCATTTAGCTTTTAATAGTTTGAGTTGGCGGTCGACATTTCTCGACTGTTACTTGTAAGTTGTGGAGAGCAGAATTGTGCTTTTAGTAAACGCCCGTTCGTCAGACACGAGAGAAATAAATGCAGTGATACTTTTTATGTATCAAAGGGTCAGGGGTTCGAACACTTTGGGGTCCTGTTTTAGGAAATGCGTTTTTTCCACATAAACGAGATAAAACTGTCCCTTGCTCATTTTTAAAGCGGCCACGTCTTTCTCTTCAAAAACCACAGCATATCCAGGATAGAGGATACAAAATATAGTTCTTCTGCTGCAGTACCCTTCTCAAACACTAGGAGGCCCAAAATCGAACTTGACCGTAAAGGCAACAACAAGTATCTACGTACGAAATATCATTGCTGTGCATCCAAATATCCCACCAGACACGTGCGCAGTAACAAAAAAGATATGCCTCCATTTTTAACGGAGATAAAAGTTGCAGCTGTAGAGTGTTCAGACCACTACAGAAGAAGAACACAGTAGACTACGTCCTAAAAAGGAAAACCTGCCACGCTTAAGGAAAAGATTAGAAAGATTAGACCTAATCCTCGCTGTAAGTAGATATGACATGCCTGATGTTGCGGTTAAACCAGGTATCATCAGTTTCCGCTTCGGACTTCTGGGGATAAATAGTCCGCTAGCCGGAAAGAGACATATATTCTCTATAAAATACTAACAATACAATACAACACAATGAGAAACAAAACAATGCAATGCCATATTTTCACTTATACACTACATATTGAGAGAACATGAAAGACTTTGAATATAGATATTGTCCTAGGTGAAATAATTGAAGCGAGGACAACTTTCTTTGGTCTATTGTTCAACTGACGTCATTGCTACCGTGGCAACAGAATTGAAAAGAACTTACTTAGCAGAAAACCTTTGCCTTATTCTATTTTGCAAAGACAGCATGTAAAATAAATTAGGCCAAAAGGACTTCTTTGAAATCCTTCAGACGATTTGTTTAAACGTTTAGCTTCAATTCCTATAGCAAAATTATTGTATTTGCTATGTGGCGTTCTTGCTATTTTTTGTCGTTGTGGCAAAAGATACTAACGCCTTTTTGTAGTTTTAGCCTAAAAAAAGCTGAAACGAGGAGTCTCTGTTTTTACCTTGAGGCATTTTCTCCACAAAGGTGTAATGACTCGAATGACGTAAATAGCTTTTCAGTAACGATTAGGTTTGTCTGGCTTTACTTTATCGTGTCAATCTACGAAACGTTTCACTTCTTGAGTGGATACCGAACGGAGGACACTTGTGTGAGAAGACCAAGTCAAAGTAAGTACAGAGAAATTAATTTCTAGTTGTATCTGCTTGCAGTTTTTTTTTCTATGAGGACGCACTAAGTGAGACCCATACAACTTAAGATGGGTTCACACGTGTGTATATAGTTAATTCCGTATGAGGTCCGTATGAAATTATTAGCCTCTAACATGCTTCACAGCTCGCTGGAAAAACAGTAGATATTGATAAATATAGACACATAACATGCCAGATCAGTTGACTGAACGAGGAGTATGGTTTGCGAATCCTTTGGCATGCTATCTGCCATGGCTATATTTGTCCAATGTTTACTTTTTACCAGCGACCTGTGGAGCCTGGTAGAGGCTAAGACTTCTATACGGACCTCAAACGGACTTGAATATATACACACGTGTGAACTCACCTGGGTTCACACTTGCGTATGAATCTGTATGGGTTCCGCCAGGAAGTCTTACTCTTAGCCTCTACCAGCGCAGGCTCCACGGGTTGTTAGAAATTGGACAGATATAGACAGATAACATGACAGCTGGCCGATAAGTGGTTTGCGACCCAGCTAACTAGTTTGGCATGTTATCTGTCTATATTGTCCAATTTCTAATAATTTGAGCCTTTAGGAAAGGCACATTATACGATTTCTCTCACTTCACTCAGGTGTAAATGAGTACCGAGTTAGGGACGTCTCTCGGATAGGATGTTAAATGGAGGTCCCGTGTTTGAGGATAGCAGCATTTCTAGCACGTGAAAAAAAAACACGGACCATGTTGAAAAGAGTAGGGTTGCTTCCCAGTGAGTGAATTACAGCTTGACTCTTCAGTACAAACCTGATGTATCACACCAAAAGGAATTTTGCCCGATGTGCAATACAAACAACCTCGTACCACGCAACAGAAATGCCAAACTCTGCGTACAGTATGGATATGTGGTCATGGTATAGCTTGTTTACGGTGTTAGATATTTGACACAAATAATAGTGGCTATAGCTTGATTTATTTCCTAGAAACATTTTTTCAAGTAATATGGCATTACACAGGGGCTTAAGGGTAGGATTCGAACCTCTACCCTCTGGTACAGAATTTAGGTCGCAGTTAAACAAAAGGTAGGCAGACATCAGATGGACAATAAAAAATCGTTTTAAAGACGACAACGTGAGAGCCGCGAGGGAGGCAAGTCGTGTACAGTGCCTTTCCCAAGGGAACAACATCGGCGCATGTCAGAGGTTTTGAACCCAGGACGGATGGTTTCTGGACCAAACACCCGACCAAATTGCGCCGCACGAATTGGTAGCCATTTGGTCCCAGACATACATAAAAGGTCTCCAAACAAAAACAAGAAACCACGACTGCTTTGTTCTCGAGGTCATGACCTGGCTACCGTTCCTTTCACGTCTACCGTTAACATCAAATCTTACAGGTGCAAAGAAAATACTGGCCTATGTTTATCTCCCCATACAACATGTGTAGTGCCCCATAATGGTCGGAAGTCAGGTTTTGTTTCTACTAAAACTTGATACGCGCGAGTCTGTTTGCACGGTAAACTGGTGTCCTTTACAGCCCTGTATGATTTGTTTGTTCTAACGCTCGTATTTCTTTGTGTCCTCTGTAAGGTAACTGCGCGATAACTGCGCGATAGAGTGGTGTATATAAAGAACAAGCCCGAGTAGTTCGCTATAGTAATGTGATAGACACGGGGAACGGTTGGCGGTTGTCGCACGACAGGCTTTACGAAAGCATTGAGGCCATTCTTCCGAAAGTCGTCCAGAGAGAGTTTTCTTGTAGACGCATATGTTGACGGTCGGTATGTCTTGCAAGAGTCATGGAACTGTCTTAAGATATCCAGCTTGTGAGAGAGTTTCTTCAAGACGCATGTCTTGTGAAAGTCAAGAAATTATTTTAAGATATCCAGCTTGTATAATTATGAGACGCTTTTCATAAAATGCCAACGTCAATTCCAAGGTCAACGAATAAGATGTGGGAGAACAAAAAATGACAGATCTCTTGTCCTGTAATCTATATACCATACTCAGTGTGTTTAATCAATTAGTTATCTGACCACTTGGGTTTCATAATGACTGGCAACTTTTTTGAGGTGGGTGGTGGTGGTGGGGGTGGTGTGAGGCAACCCTTTTTTCATTCGCACGCTCGCATTAGTTTTTGCCTTCTCAGCGGATGTCATCCATATAACTGAATCAAAATAGCCTAACTGTGGAGAGGTAAGGGTTTACTAGGTAAACCAGGGTTTTGTCAGGAGAGTCACTTCATATGTGGCGTTATTGACTTTGCCTTTTGTCTCGCCATCCCTGTTAGCCAATCAAAAAGCAAACCTCAAATCGAATGTGTCATAAATTTGAATACGTGGTTTAAATATAGAAACTCAGCGGAAGTCTCACAGTCAGTAAATATTGCATAACAAGGCTATTGTGGATCAATACAGGTGGCTTTCAAAGAAATGTCGATAGAGGACGCTTCAAGGGAGTGCACCTTTTTAACAAGCACCTTTTTAACAAGCACCTAACTTTAGAAGGCAGGCAGTGTAGATTTTCAAAACTGCTATGTTTTCATTAATTATAAAATAAAAGTTTGTGGATTGTACGAAAGAATTCTACAAATTATAAGGATATAATTTGTTCATTATGGTAAGATAATAATGTAAAAACACAAAGGCACGTCGGCAGATGTGGGAATTATAAAAAAACGAGAAATATCATCACATTGCATGCTCAAAAGGGTGTTGGTTTCAAGACAAAATTTACTGGATGACATCAACATTACGTTTTGCCTTATTTCAGAAAAAAAGTCTTTTTTTCTTCTCCGGAGATCGTCAACATGCCAAAGTACTGAAATGGGAAAATATGTCGTGTTGTACTCTAATGATTGTGACACTAGCGAAGTAGCAATGTATAGTTGTATACGCGAAACTAGTTAGGCAGCACTGTGGAGTGTAGTTGGGAATGCCCACTTGGTAAGTTATACCAGTCTACCTTTTACAACTAGATTCAAAACTACAGTCATGGCTACCACCCTAGTGTTACCACTACAAGTATTTGCCCATTTTTGTTAATTTCTCTTCATATCTACCATCTCCAAAGAAGAAAAAATTGTTTCTAGTTCTGAAATCAGCCAAAAAATAATAAAAAACGGTGGAACGCGGTGATGCCATCCATAAAATTAACTCGCTGTGGCCTTACATAAAAACATTCTCTTAACTACATAAAGAGCGTTGTGGAAAACATTACGTCGTGTTTGCTTTGAACAACATCCAATAAGATAGCGCCACACCCCTTCTATCGGTCGCTAACCACCACCGTACATGTATAATCAGGGTATCGGAAGGAAGGGGCGAGTCAGCGTATAGAAACAACTAGTGACCGCCTCCTAGCTATATAAGCGAGGCCCCACACACGTGTTAGGGCCTTAAACGCGAGTTTTACGTCGCTGGCTACAGTTGCGCTGCATCTCTTCAGGCGTGTTGTTCGCTGTATACGGTATGTGTTTCAGAAAAAGTCTTTTTTGCTTGCTCTTTTGAATAGCCAAATGTTAGATAGAACATATGTATTATAAGTCTAATAGGGAAAGAAATTAATAGTTTTAATTACGATGATCAATTATTTTTCTGATTAGTCAATTTAATTTGAAGACAGGAGAAAAGTGTTTGATGTTGATTTGTGATGTTGACGCGATGAGCTTCAAAATCTTCACTGCTATCAAAGAGTCGCATCATCCATTTCTTGCATTATTAATGCTATTTTTATGTCTTTATTTTAACTTGTAAAGCATTCTGTTCTCCCTTTTAAAACGTACCGTCAACCGCTTAGATACTATTAGATATGTGTATTGTGCAAGCTCTTTAGTATAACTGTTCAATAATTTCTACAACCTAACTAGTATTAGCCTAAGGCATTATGATAGAATATTATTTACACTTATTATAGGCGAAATATTACTTCAGTTCCCGCTTCATGTGCTGACTTATATGTCCCGTATTTGCTGTTTTGTTGTCCGAGGCTTCGTACTAGTCCAATGTTAATCTCCAAGTAGATCCTACGGTAGCATAAGATAGTATCAAAAGCTGGCAGAGGAGTGAAGCTGGCCTAGGAGTGTGTTTGGCTACCGGGCAGCTACATGGCAAATGGACACCTCTTGGCTGACTACACTCCTTGGCCAGTTTGGTACTATTTTATGCCATTGTAGGATCTGCTTGGAGATTAGTCCAATGTTGACTAGAAAGTACTTTACCACATTTGTTGTTTTAAGACTGCGCCAACTTCTGGATAAGGTCGTCAGATGAAGAAATAATCAGGATGGTTGCCAAGTGTGAACAGGTCATCTAAGGTCTCCCTTGATGTGTATTTCGTACATACAGCGAGTTTATACTTAAAGGAGACTATTTATGAGCAAAGTTTGCTCCTTGAAATTTCACATTTTTTGGCATATCACTTGAGTGTAGACTGGGAGACCATAGAAGTTTCTACTCTCCAAACAGAGGTTAGGCTTCTGGCTTGTTTTGAAGGTAGACTTTACTCAAAGGAGATTATTTGTGAGTAAAGTTTGCTCCCTGAAATTCCTCTGTACACGTTTTTAGCATACCACTTGAGTGTAGACCTAGAGACCACATACGTTTCTGCTCTCCAAGCAGAGGTTAGGCTTCCGGCTTGTTTTGGGGGTCCTTTTATGCGTTTTTTAATCGGGTTGTCTCTTTTGTCAGATTTTTTTCGGGTTTGATGTTCAGGTCATTTTAGCTTCCTTGTTTTATTTGTAATTTCAAATTGATATTTGTTGTTTTTTTGTTGTTGTTGGACTGGACAGAAAAGAAGCTCTGGCATAATATAAAGCTTAATAGAAATGTACAATGCAAACTTGAATTCAAAATGATTTTAAGAATGCAACAATTGTAATCTTGAGATATATACACTTGAGATATATAAGTGCTTAAGACAAGCTTGAGAAGGTCTCTAAACAATGTTTTATTTAAGATTTATCAGAGTCGCCATTACAAATCGTTGTTTGTTTCGGGACCTTTTTTTAGTTGTGGGCCTACGTGTTACAAAGTGCATGTATCTTTAACAGAAAACAGGGATTGTCACTATGGGTTTGGGAAGATCTGCCTTGGGATCTATGAACAAGGCGATTGATGTCATTTTTAATTTTCCGTTGCGACAGTCTTTTCTTGTTATTGTTGGACTGGAAATTATCCGTAACCAGTTGGTGTTACCCTGAGGGAGAAGACAGACAGACGATCACCCAAACGTCAACAGGTAATTTTGTACTGGTCGTGTACGAAGTTAGGCCATGTTGATTTGATTATATGGATGACTTCCGCGCGCGCATCAATTTCCATCCTTTTGCAAAAAAAAAGACGTTTCTTATCATACTGTACATCGTGCAAAGCAGATGCGAGATGGGTAAATGTATGCCATAATTATAAATGTCCACGTTGATTTAGCCATATGGATAACATCCCCAGGGAATCCCAAATCTGATGCAACCGAACGAATCAAAGAAAAGTTTGGCGAAGAAGAATTATGAAATCTATATCATTTTTAGAGTTCCAGAGGATGTCATCTAAATAGTTTAACATGGCCTAAGTAACTTTGATGATCATGATCAGCCATTTATGACTCTAACGATAGTGTTCTTTATAAGATATTAATATATGTGTAAAAGATTATGATATCTTTAAAAAAAAGGTATAAGTAGTCTCATAGAATTTTTGAGGACGTAGTGTTTTTTTATCCATTTCCCTCTCTCTAGGGCACGGTATTGGTAGATAAGGCCCATCCTTCTCTTTCCACCACCTTTTACCTCCCCAACCGTTGGTACCAATTTTTTTTACTCCTGTGTGGAGAGAAAACAGACGTGTTAAGTGCCTTACCCAAGGGCCTTACGTCGACGGCACGTCCCGGGGTTTGAGCCCAGGACCTCTTGGTTCAGGACCAAACACACTGTATTAAAGACCAAGGAAAAAAAATTGTGCGCTTAAGTGCAAGGGATTGATTTGAATAAACGCTTGCTTATTCTTTTATATTCGATGTTTCTTTCCTTGACAATTACTGCCTCTGTGCTATTGCGTGGAAGTCGTTTAATGAAGGGCGACCAAGTGATCAGCTTCTAGAAAATACGAAAATAGATAAGCCCTTTCAACAACCATACGTTGTATCCAAATCATACCGGCCTTTTCTGCATTCTTTGCTTTCTTGTGCTCGGTGTTGCGTAATCCATTCAACATGTTTGAGCTACAGATAGCTTAAGACTTAATGAGTTCATTAACGGTGGCTATTTTTGGAAAGCAGCCTTCGCTTGAATTGGCTCTCCTTTCGATTAATAGATCACCCTTGACAGGGTCTCTCATCCCCCAGTTAGACTAAATTAAACAAATTATTAAAACGTGGGAGTAAATTAAAACCACCCTCATTAAAGACACAGTCGGGCTCCGTCTTGGCCTTTTAAATAAGAAACATTTTCTTGAAGCTAGAGTGTTGTTTCTATAACTACAGGCACCAGCAACTAATGTCAGAAGAAGGTCTGGTTTTTGGACAGATAGATGCTTTTATAAGTGAGTGGTGTTTTTTTTTTTGGGGGGGGGGGGGAGCCTTACAAAGTTCATCTGTCTTTTAATACCACCCAAAGGGCTGGCTTAGATCATTTTCGGTTGATGGTTCTGTCACAGCCAGCTAGAAATTCCCATGTCATCAAATTCGTACAACGATCGCACGACTTATGATCTGACAGCCTTACATCCATGAAAACGTATGGTATTTGTTTTGGTTTGTCTGTCTGCGTGTCAACTATCTGATACTTAGCATCAATGTGTTTGAGGGTTGGTTGTCACTGTGGCTCAACTGGTAGCAGCCTCACAGGTTAACAATAGTTGGCAAGGGCGTAGTTACATAGGACGTTTTTTGTACCAAGACGGTTAAACTTTGCAGGAGACGTACATTTTGTCCTCCAAAATACTGAAAAGTCAGCGATCGTACCATGATCGCACGACCTAGGTGAGCGCGCCCTAATTGAAATACCCCCCGGGGCTAAGATATTTCGGTTGTGGCTGCACTTGTCTTTTAGAAGGGACATAAAACGTTGATCCTACGTTTGAGGAGTTGTGTGTTACAGAGAAAGGGCTAGCAACCTCTCCGTGTAAAAATAAACATTAGGCGAAAATCGATCGGACGACGAGTCTGCGATCTCTAAATTACGAGGAGGTATGACCCTGATGCCGACGAAGAAATAGCAGAGTTCCCCCTTCCCGTCAGGGTCATGCCTCCTCGTAATTTAGAGCTCGCAGACTCGAGCTCGTCGTCCGATCGATATTCACCTAATGTGAGGGTGTATAACAGAACCAACTATACTACTGATATGGATCCAGAACAGCATTCTGTGTACCAAGACAGTCAAACTTTATAGGAGACGTACATTATTGTCCTCCAAAATGCCCAAAGTTAGCGATCGTGCGACGATCGCACGACCTATGTGACCGCGTCCTAAATTAAAAATCATCGGGAGTAAGATATCTTGTTTAGGGCTGCATTTGTCTTTCAGAAGTATAAAAAAAGAAGGTCCCACACACGAGGAGCTGTGTGTTACAGAAAAGGGGCTAGCAACCTCTTCGTGTGAAAATAAACTCTGCTAAAAGATACATGAAAGAAACTTGCTGACCTGTGTACCACTAGCTTAGGCACTACAATGCAAACCTTACAACCTGTATAAAGGCTTCAGCATGTAGAAGTTGATAGCCTCAAAAGAAAGAAGACGAAAAAAAGAAGGGTCGGCGTCCGACCGATCGAACGGTCTTTTTGTATGAATGTGTTATTTAAATACCCTGATCTGGTTGCTGCTGATAACTGCCATTGATAATCAAAGACCGAAATTCCCATCTTTTTATGGAATCCGTTGCTAGGTGAAGCTAATTAAACCACTTCATTGAAACATAATAACAATCGTCTGCATGATACCATGGATACCAATCAGAGAGTCATTAGCTGCCTTTTTGTTCATTTTAATTGCAATATTCTTGTCAACATCTTGTCCCACTTACCCCTAACAATGTGACGTATTTACGCTTGCTTGATTGTCCAAAAGTACGTCAGAGACCAGACTGTAGTTTTATCGGTGCTGCCGATCATTTTCGTGTCTAGCACTGTTGAGAGATCGCCCCATAGTACGTCAGAGAACAGTCTTATTCTGTGCCTCTTATCATTTTCGTGTTCAGTACTGTTAAGAGATCGCCCCAAAGTACGTCAGAGAACATACTCATTCGGTGCTGCCGATCATTTTCGTGTTCAGTACTGTTGAGAGATCGTCCCAAAGTACGTCAGAGAACAGTCTTATTCGGTGCCTCCTATCATTTTCGTGTTTAGCACTGTTGAGAGACGGACGTCGATAGAGAGAGGGGGAGAGAGAGAGGCTAAGGTAAAGTGCTATCTTGTAGATGGGCAATGTGTTACCTTGTAGACGGCTTAGCTAAAGGTGCAATCTCGGTGAACTTGCGTAAAGCTTGCGTCACTGGAGTTCGTTCACGGCGTCACTGTTTTGTTATTTTCTTCGATTTCTTATAATCAAGATATTGCGTAATATGTTAAAGTATGGCTTAGAAGACGAAAAAATACACAAAAAGTACGAAAATCCCTTCTTTATGTCTGAAATTCGTTGAGTATCTTTCGACTCCCGCAGTGACACAAGCTTGACGCAAGTTTGGTGAGAGTGCCCCCCTAAGGCACACGTAGCACGCTTTACCCAACCACATCGGGTGAGCCCTGCTCTTTTCGATATATGTGTTGGGTTCTTTTGCGTGCGCGTACAGAGGTTTGAGGCTTATATCTAAAGGTCAGTCATATCAAGGAGCTTTTATATCAGATATAGGAGATATAAAATCTCCTCGGTCATACGCGGGGCCGTTGACTTTACGTAACAATCTGAAATGACGAACGTACCCCTTACAGCATATCCGAGCTGTGGTCGACCCTGTTTTCAAACTCAGACCGACGGATCCATGGAATCAATCTATACGGCTAATGAGCAGGGTTGCGTTACCACTTGTAGTCTCCAAGCAGACCCTACGGTGCCTTAGAGATAGTATAAAAGCTGGGCAAGGAGTATAGCCGGCCAAAGGGAGAGTCAAACGGGCACCGGTGCCGGCTATACTCCTTGACCAGCTTTGATACTATCTCTAAGGCACCGTAGGATCTGCTTGGAGACTACACCACTTGTACCACGGGGAGCTTAGCACGTTGTTTTACCTTCATATTTTCTCTCCCATAGATTTGACAACTTTACCCCAACACCATGAGCACTCCTGATCATCAGCAGCCCGACTTCATGATGCCCCCGCCCGGTAGCCAACCATCGGGAGAGGAATCCACCATGGAGTTCGCCATGAAGATGTTTGAGATCGTGAAGGCGGGGTTCGTGTGTATGGCGATGTCGGTCGGGTCCCGGGCGGGGCTGTTCGAAGTGATGGGGCGGCTGGAAGAGCCGGCCACGTGTCAGGAGATCGCCGATGCCGCCGGCATGAGAGTCAGGTCAGTGTACACACTTTAATAGTACGCGGCATGAAAAATTGTAAAGGACATCAGCGCGCTTATATACATCGATAATCGCTAGTTTTAGAAAAGGAAAAACATTTTTCCTCTCCGGAGATAGTGAACATAATGAAAAAAGTTGTACCGAGAAAATGTATTGTGTGGTAATCATCACGTCATAAAAGTGCCAAAAGGGGTGAATATAGATTTTTCAGCCATTTTTTTTTGCAAAATGATACAATAAATGACTCCATTCAATCAAAGTGAAGGGTGCATAATCTAAATCGGTGAATTATGACATTGACCAATCAAAAAGTGAGATACAAGAGTTATAAACCAATCAAAAGGAGAGATAGACATATACACCTAGAAATAGGCGGGTTATTGACCCTGAATTGGAGAATGGCAAGAGGTCATTGCCATATAAAATTGTTCATTAGCATATTTTCCCACGTACGAACAACAGCTTAAAGAACCTATCGTGGTCTATGACATTTTATCCGTATACGCGAGTGCGCAGTCATTCCAATTGTCGGTTGAAAACATTAAAACATTAGACAGGACTAGTACTGTAAGGAAAAATAAATAAAAATGTTTAGGTAACCTCTCGCGCTGGCTCTACAAGTGCGTGTTATATGTGAGAAAGATTCAGGATTCGAAAATGGGGAAGATTAGTGTTACCGGGCGTCGGAAATGGATTCTGGAGTCGTTTTACAAGAAAAGTGTCGTGTTTTGTCCCAGAACCCAGAGATCCTGGATTCGAATCCTCTGATATGATATTGGGAAATTCACTTAACACGACCTACTTCACTTCACTCAGGTAAATATGAGTACCTATCATTCGGTTAGGGCGTCCCTCGGATAAGACGTTAAATGGAGCTAAACCCCCTGTTTGGGGAAAGCCATACCCTGAGCACGTTAAAGAACCCACCACACACCACATTAGGTGTCCTTCCCGGTGTAAATAAGAATTTAGATAAAAACCATCCCGATCTAAGTAGTAAAAAGCATTTCCCAGGCACCCCTCGCAACCCTACTTCAAATTCTCCTATTGAGTCAGTTAGTCCTCCCTCTTGGCACATAAACATATATTGTGGGACGTACAACTGTTACGCTCTCATGTCTCGATACTTGTTGTATCTGTCCATCAACGCTGATATCAGTTAGCATTTCCCCCATGGTCAATATTGATCGAAGAAGCTAAGGCCATATGATATATGCCGACAACGCAGTAACCTATATCTATAGTTCTATACTTTTCCCCCGTCTGCCATGCCATATGGGGCGGAGTGATACAATCTTACTTGTGATAATACAAGTCCCTTAGGTCAAATTTCATGTTCCTGATGATACAGTAGTGCAAATAGCCCAAGTAACAGTTACTCATGCCTGTTAAGAAATGAAGTGCTGATGCAAACTTGAATATGTACCTACAACGCACATCTCATTTTATCTCATTTCCCAAAACAATGTAAAATGTTCAGAACATTTGAGAGAAACTGCAAACAGACACCATTAAAGTTGTGTCAATGGTCAATCGCCTGTATCGATAAAAATAGCAGTATCTCTCTTATCACAGAGGCCAGGATGTTAGTTGTTTATAAACGGACTCAACAGATTATTTCAGGGACGCGGCATATATATAAATAGAGGGTCAGTGTAAAATTAGAAAGTATGCGAAATTATGTAAAAACGTAAGAATGAGAAGGAATTAAGAATCAGTGGTAAGTTTAGAAATTAAAGCTAAGTATGTGCCTGTTGTAAGGATATGTGATAGAGAATGATATAGAGACGATGATATTGAGTGACGCTCGTTATTTTTGTCTTGAATTTTTCCTCTTTTTTTAAAGTACAGTCATGTTAAATGTTCTATGTACATAGAATTCCAGGGCTAGTAAATGGGATTCACACGAGCGTACGTATATTCAAGTCCGTATGAGGTCCGTATGGAATTCTCAGCCTCTACCAGGTCGATAGAAAATATTAGTAGAAATTGGCTGAATATCGATGCGAAACATACCAAAGGACCCCAATGAGAATGGTTCGCGACCCAGCTAACTCGTCTGGGTATCTGTCTATATTTATCCTTTTTCTACAATTTTTTCAAGCGACCTGTGGAGCCTGGTAGAGTCTAAGAATTCCATACGGACCTCGAAATAAAGGTTCAAACGGACATGAATACTAGTATACATGTATACGCACGTGTGAACCCATTAGCTTTACACCGAATGGGTGGCCCTGCTATCAAATGGTAAATATTAGCCGACAAATACTTACAACAGGATGGCTATGTAGCGATATCAAGTGTTTAATATCAAACAAACGGATGTGTGTCAAACTAAGCTGTGAAAAGAACAGATGATACAAACAATGTATCTATTTATGCTGACTTCGGTCATAACAAGTCTTTTTATATCATAAATGTTCAGATATAAATAAGTTTTTTTTAGATATAGTAACCCAAGGACTTTAAACACAGGAAATTTTAAAAATTATTTTTTTTTCGTAACACTGAACTGTTATCATTACATTACGTCAGTAGGTCACTATTTTCGTCTTATACAACGCATCTAAGACAAACACTTATGTATAATAGAATGTCCCGTTAGATACGGGGCTACTAGTACGTCTTATACACATGTGTTGTATTGTACTTTGACCCCTCCCGCGTTACTAACTGCTAAATGAAGACATGCATTCCCGATTTAAACTTAGAAAATAATGTCTGGCACACGAACGCTGATTAGTCTTATTTACAGCTGCTCTTGAATAGAGCCTGCACTTAATGGTGCTGCTTGTATGATATGGTACAATGACACTTAAATTGGGAGCTGCACACGGATAGTTGCTTCAATAATGGTTTAGCCAAGTACTACCAGAGCTACTTACAGCAACTCTAGAAAGTTTGGGGGTTAATTCCTACAAGAAAGTTTCGCATTTCGATCAAACTATATTGTATAAGACAAATCACATATCAAAGTTTAGTTCAAGGGGCATCTTACTGAAACTTCGGCACGTTGGCGACATAGCTACGGCCGAGCCATTTGACATAGTGCTCAACAAATAATATCATTGATTATTTGAAAAAATCTTTTAGACGCTTTGTGTGTTTTGTATGTTGTCCTCATAACGAAATTGTTGTTTTCTCGTGTCATAAACACTGAATGAAGATACTCTTTTTACACAACCCATTGCTTTATTCCACCTTAGAAGTTTCAAAGACCGTCTGTCACTTTACAAATGGCAATTCTCTCTGGTTCTCATTGTACTGCAGCACTAGGTGTCGCTGCTTACAGTTATTACAGATGCGAGCACAAACGTAAAAAGTACAAAATATTTACATTTACACAGTGACTTTCCACGAATCTTTACAAAGCGGTCCCCGAAACGTCAGGCAATAGTTATAAAAAAGAGTTTAGTTTGTTTGTGACCTACCAAACTAATTAAACTATTGACGGGTGTCATACACACTTTAATTGTTTTAATCTATATATGTATAAACCGTACACAGGTACGTTCGCGAGTGGGTGGGTGCCATGGCAACGTCTGGAGTGATTGACGTGGTGGACATGGAGAAGGAGACGTTCTTCCTGCCGAGACACCGCATCCCCGTCCTGCTGTCCCAGTTCAGGCGGTCAGTCACTCCCTTCTGTCAGCTGGCCGACTGCTTCGCTCAGGCCACAGGCGAGGTGGTCAAGTGCTTCGCGAAGGACGGTCCTACTGGTACGTATCTTTAACAACAGCATTTAATTATTCATGATCGCATGACTTTTAAGTTAAGGGCACAACCCGCCGTACGTGCAACTGCGTGCTGTCTGCGTGCAAATCCGTTGGCAATTTTTTTTTTTGTGGGGGGGGGGGGGGGATCCGTAAGTGGTAAGTACCGCCTCCGTTCGAACTCGTACGGAATCCGACGGATTTGGCAGCACGCAGACACGCCGTAGAACTTCAAATGCAGGCAAAACTTTGTGTTGCCGTGTTGACGCACTCCCTCCCTGCTATTTTTAGAAATAAGTGGCGGGCTTATGTCACCCCAAAAAACGTACGGACAAGTTGCACGTACGGCGGGTTGTGCTCTTAGCTTTAGCAGCATTAAAGTATTTATGATCAATTGTCTGTAAGGGTCAAACAATGGTAGCACCAAAGGTCGACTTAGCTCAATTTTTGCACAGAGATATTACGCTCATCCATATAGCAACAATCCAACATCAATTCGACTAATGACACGTCAGTATTTTTCAATGCCATACCGAGCAACTAGCGTTTGACAGTAAAAATTCAGCACTCCCTAATGCCATGTGTTTTTCTCTCTTTTGCTTGGCCTTGGAGAGAAGCGAAGAAATGGGTGTCTGGAAACTCCATTCTAAGATAACCTCACCAAGGCCAGACTGGCTTCCCAAAACAGACTATCTGGCGAACCGTTCTCGACAGTCTATGAAAGACCGCAACAAAACGTTTCCATCACGATCCATCCTTAAAATAGCACAGGATAACTCCAGACGGAGTAGTTAACACATAGTTTACATCCTTCTAAACTTTAGCAGACTTTTGTCTTTCGGGTGACCGACCGTAAGAACGTTTCGCTCCGTGTAAATGATTCTAAGGTTTTGAAACGGCCTCTGTATTATCAAGTTAAAGTTTGCGTTACAAAACTCAAAAGAACGCTTGAGCTAGCTTTAAACCTATTTTCCATACTAG
Organism: Branchiostoma floridae; assembly: GCF_000003815.2. Classification (NCBI taxonomy): domain Eukaryota; kingdom Metazoa; phylum Chordata; class Leptocardii; order Amphioxiformes; family Branchiostomatidae; genus Branchiostoma; species Branchiostoma floridae. The sequence goes on along the minus strand of NC_049994.1, from coordinate 8,134,051 downwards.
ATCTATTTCAAATACACGAGCCTAACTCAAATACTAGCTTTAAACGGTGTCTTTCAATAAATGCAGGTATAAACCATTGGCTATGATAAGCACAGTACGCTTTGTTCGACATGTATTTTGGTAATGTCATGATTACAATGATGATGATATATAATAATGGTGTTGATGATGATAAGGATGAGAAGAATGAAGATGATATCGATGGTGATGATAATGATAGCGATTTTAAAGGTAGTGATAATGATAACGATAATGATGATGACGGTAATAATTAAGATGGCGATGATAACGATAGTAATGATAATGATGGTGATAATACCAAAGTGATTATGATATGTGATGGTGATGGTAAATATAACAATTATGATAACGATGATACTGATAATGATGATTTGACATTTATCAGAATTCATGTGTAATGTTGCAGGAGTCCCGTACTCGACGTACTCCACGTTGCAGGACGTGATGTACCTAGTGCGCAGGTCACATCACGAGGACACCCTAGTGGACCACTTCATCCCCACCATCCCAGGGCTCAAGGAGAAGCTGGGTACGTTATGCACATTTTATGTAAATCTATGCAAATCTTTGTAATAGTGTTAATGTCAATGTTTCGGCTTGGTCAGAGCATGCTGATTTCAGTGGTACGAAATTCTATATCTCAATGTCCCATAATGAGTAGCCCGGTATCCAGCCGTATATAGCTCCCGAGTACACTCATCATTTGGATACCAGGCTAGATAATGAGTACACTAAGATGGCCGAAAAATGAACAAAAGCAACAATATCGATACTGATTAGCCTTCTTCGCCGACTTGCGGAGCAGCGGCGTTTATTATTTTTTGCTGGGGGGACGGGGCGGCGTTATGTCTAGAAATGGAGTTTTACGGCGGTAAAAAAAACTTTCCCTGTATAGAAAACCTCAGCCCATGTTGCAAATCTTTCGACGCCCCCCTAAGAAAATAATAATAAAGCCGTTGCCGAAAATTGCGAAGGAAACTCATAAATACTAAATCTTGTAATTTTCCATCTTCACCTAACATGATAGTTGCAGCGAAACATTGCTTACGCTTAGATATCTAGTTTCAATTTATAATTGTTTTGAGAGTAAGACTTGCACAAGTGTGAGTGAGGATATGTGTGAGTGAGGATATGTGTACTGTTTGTACAATCAACACTCAAATATTGATTTTCCTTGTTTACACAGAATCCGGAATTCATGTCATCGACCTTGGGTGTGGGAGGGGGGCGCCTTCCTTGATCATGGCTTCAAGGTTCCCCAACAGCACGTTTTACGGCATTGACCTCGACCCCAAGGCCATGGCAGCCGCCACCAAAGAGGCAGCAGCCGAAGACCTCTCCAACACCTTCTTCGCTGCACACGATGCCGCCAAGCTGCCCGCTGATTGGTCAAACAAGTTTGAATACGTCACAGCCTTCGACGCCATCCATGACGTGGCATTCCCGGAAGAGGCTCTCCAAGAGGTCCGCCGTATCCTCAAGCCAGGTGGTCTCTTCTCATTGGTCGAGATCAAGGGGAATTCTAAGATTTCAGAAAATGTTGGTAACCCGTTTGGTCCGGTCATGTATTCCACTAGCCTTCTTCACTGTGTGCCGGTGTCTATGCACTTTAAGGGGAAGGGGTTGGGGACCATATGGGGGAAGCAGTCGGTTTGCACCATGCTCCAGGAGTCTGGGTTGAGACTCCTGGGGGTCATGGATGTTCCGGAGGTCCCGGAAGAGTGCCACTACCTTTGCCAAAAATGAATGTTCCATCGAGAATAACATTTGAGTTGAGCGTCCGTTGACAAAATGAACACGGACCCCTCTGTGTGTTTGTCGTCTTCACAGCGGTCTCTGAAACTTTCAGAAAGTATGCTGAAGAAGAGACGGAAACTTTGCCAATGCGTGGCGATATTTCTGTGTTGTATTTTCAACTCACTATGTCTAGTTGAATACCACTATGCACGTTGCCTGAGGTATATTCTGGCTTATGGCAAAAAGAAATCATTGCCAATGTGGCCATGTTCTCAGTGTTGTACTTTTAACTCACTGTACGTACCCGGTTAAATGCCACTATGCATATCACTGTAAGTGTTAAGTACTGGCTCATGACAAACAATAACTGATGTCAACTGCTATACATATGATCTAATATCTAGATCATGCGTTAATACCAGAACAGTGGCTTTTTTAATCTACGACTAGGCAATTTTCTTTGCTCAGAAATAATATGAAACAATACTGCCATATTTTAAAACGTTTCACTATAGATATAGAGAAATTGCGAATGACTATTCAACTTATCATCAAAAGGTACACAATAGATATTTTGCAAGGTTTCTCAAGTTTCAGACGATCGCTTTCTAGAGTACACTTTAAAGAAGATTAATAGAGTGTATCAAGTCGACGCTGTTTTTTTTAGATTAGAACTATACAAATTGACCCTGGTAGTAGCATTTTACCTGTAGAAGAAGACATAAAACTGTGTCATAGATATTTCAAATTTTTAGTCACTTGTTGAATTTAGCGATCTATTGATATGGACTTTGTCATTGTTTGCTATGTACTCGACTTGTCGTTGTAATTGCCCTTGAATTACATGTATAGGAAATGATCTTAAAACCGTGCAGAAATTGAAAGAAAACAGACTGAGTGCTTTTAACTGTGATTTGACTTTCGTTAATTGGTTGTGTGAGTTGTTTATCATTATGTGATGAGTTGCAGTGCTTTGTCTTGTATCATTGTAGTCAAACTACTTTTATCAATAATTTACGCCATCATGATACAAAATGATACAATATCATAAATAGATACGTTTAGGAGGCACCATATGTTGACAATCACTCTCACACTTATTGTAACATTCGTTGCCATACTTTGCACCTTTGTACCATTCATATTATTGTGGACTTAAATTGTAATTTTTGCTAGAATGTTGCCATTGCATTACAGTTGTTTGCGATGATGTTAGCCTACGTACAGAAACGTAAACAGTAGGTACCGTAGCAGTATAATAATAACAATATTTGTTTTATTATTCACAACCACATACCCTTCAACATTTCAACTACCGTTTATAATCAAATTCAGGACACTAATGAATGTACAAAAGTAACAATCACAGTCTTCAGGTTTGTTTATTGCAGTATGTCGCTATGCAAATGTTGTAGTTGGTATATTGCTTTGACATTGCCATTGATAATTGACAATTAGGAAAAAAAATACGAAAGTCGCATCAAATTGCTTATTTTCACAAACAGTCACTAGCCATGACTTACTATAAAATTGTTTCATAGAAGATAAGGAAGAATTTGCTATCATCTTGTACTATTTTCAAGCATTGATGTTGTCTAATTTGTCACCATATCATCTTAACGCCATTACCATCGAAGTACGCTGTTTATGGAATAAACATCTAAAATGCGATTTCTAACGCAAAAGTATCTAGTCGTTTGTTCTTTTCATTACTTATATGAGAGGGGGGGTTGGTACCCTAAACAGAAAGGCAGAAAAGGTTTGGTATATTAAGTTTTTATCATATTCCCTTTCTTACACTATCAAACTCATTATGATTGTAAACTCATAGAACGAGCACCAGGCGTATCTCACGTGAGAGGGGCACCAAAAAGTGATAAAATTTCCCTGTTTGTGTTCAACACTGCATCGTTCTGTTGATATGGGTGCGGGTGTCAATGATTCAATACCTTAGTGCACAAGTCAATCGACAAAAGCAAATAAACCGAATAGAGTGTTTCACTTCGGGACTACTGACAGTAGGGTAATTTAGTCCCTTTGTCATTGCGACAATGTAAGATCTACGTCACCCAAACTGAGGCCCGGGCGGGCAGCTTTCGGACCGGTCCCCGGTCTGGAAAAAGTTGGATTTTATAAAAAAAAAAAAAAAGAAGCAAATAAACGTTTGACCACAAGGGGAACAAAACGGCGTGTTTGGCTCGGGACTTGGGGGTCCGAAGTTCGAATCCTGCCGTGTCATCAATCTTGTGACTTTTTCTCACTTAACTCAGGTAAAAATGAGTACGACAGTCGTGTAGCTTCAGATGGGACCATAAAAAGTCTCGTGTTTGAGGATAGTCCCGCCTGAAGCACGTAAAAGAACCCAACACACTTATCTATAAAAAGTAGGAGTCTTTCCCGGTGTGAGTGGTTTAAAGAAATCAGTCTGGATATGCAGCTTGTATTGTACAGTACAAACCCTGTTGCGTTACGCCAGGAGGCTGCCATTCAGCGCTAACTCAGGTGACCTCAATACAACAGTAATTAGCCCAGGTGTGGCCATGGGACTGTAGGTCTTGAACCACTCACACTGGCAAGGACCCCTACTCTTTTCGACAAGTGTGGTAGGTTCTTCAACGTGCCCGAAGTATGGCTCTCCAAAAACACACGCTCTTCGCGCATTTTACATTCTATTCGTCGTAGAGCGTCCACAACCGAACTTAGGTCATTAATTGTCACCTGAGTGAAGTCACAAAATTCGTGTAAAGCTCATTTCCCTACGACACAAAATTGTTGGCTTATAAACGGATTCGAACCCATGACATCTGGATTATAACACTATGTTATGTGGTCGTTACGCCACAGGACCTCACATGACCCATACAGTAACAAGAAAACCACAGACTGTGTCCCATAAATCTTCCCACGTGGCTTAGTCTAACACGACCATGGGAAAAGAACATGTCGTCTGGTATACTCTTCACCTTCCACTCTAAAAACTTTTTCCTGGCACAAATGTGCGTAACAAAGTATGTTATCTTCTTAAGGTCACACTTCGCTTAACGTCTTAACAGATGTCTTAAGACACATTCCTTATCTGGTGTACTCATTACTGTGGCTAATTATTTACGTTGGCTGTTCGGAAAAAAAGTTACCACCAAGGACAACTAAATTTAGATTCACATCAAGAAGGATAAAAATAAACGTTAAACCTATTTTAAGATACAAGTCCTGTAGATATCATTGGTTTGTGCTATTTTTGTCTTGAATGATATAACAGTCAATGGTTTGACTGGATTTTAACCTCTGCACAACATGTTGGACATATTTTAATTGTTGAGTCAGTTGTGTGTTGAGTACCTAGCAACGGAAAATGCTATTAATACTCAAACAATAATGACGTCTTCGTTGAACGTTATCACAGATGTAAAAGCCAAAAAAAGAAAATGTGTATGTATATTTAGTTCATACTTGTATGGAAGGTGTATTAGTGCGCCTAAAACATTCAAGTTAAACACATGTACAAAAATAGCATTTCTAATCCTTTAAAAAGTTCAAGAATACCTATAAATGATGCCAAGACATTTCAACTATGAAACAATTACTATATATTAACTCATTGTAAATGAAATTATGATATTATGATAATATAATTATTGTCTTGTTATGAAATTATGATACTGGCGACAGACGATATGTATGTCTAGTACAGTACTCTTACAGGCAAGGTTTTATGATATCAAAGGCTGTCATAAAATAGAAAAATATCAGAATTATCTTAGATTTTCTTAGAATACAAAGTATTCAATGGTATAATCATTCCGTTTTTATCTTTTCATTAGGATGAGTCAGTCGTGTGTTATAAATATACAAAGAATGCCGTCGTTTTCGTTTAATCAATGGCCAACGAAACGTCCATACATGTATATTATTAGTTCATACATATATGAAACGTGTATTAGTCTTAGACAATGTATCAAAAGAAACATTCAAGATAAACATGCATATTCGTACAAAAAGCATTTCTTATTTTAAAGGGAAAGCAATGTCTATAAATGTTGTAAAACATTGTAACTATTCCAACAATAAGTATGAATCAACTCATTGCAAGTGAAATTATGATAAAATTGGCATGGCAACAGACGTTTAACGTGTATATTCAGTAAAGTACTCTTACATATGAGGTTTGATGATGTTGGCGGCTATTTTAAAATGGAAATAATTATTATACTTAGCTTAGATATTATTACAAGACAAAGTATTCAATAGTATAATCATGCAGGTTTTGTCTTGTCATAAAGAATGTTCATTTCAAAAATACACTAATGACCGTATTGTGCAAAAGGGCAAAGATGTCATTCATCATGCTATAGATATCTCATCAATTTGTTCACCAAGCGATGTAATCAACCGTCTATTCAACATTACCCTTCAATTCTCAAGTAAATTTTATTGGCGACTCTAATTATAGTGCTGCCAGTGAAAATAGAAAATGGTGGCCAAAAGCAAGATGCCAAACTTTGAACATAAACAACATAAACGTTGTAACAAGAATTGAAGTGACAAAACATTTCATCACAGCCAAAGCGTCTTTTACTATTGTATTCAAAAAGTTCAGAAAGTGGTAGCCGAGTATAGTAGTATCACTATAGTTGCACGCAAGGCTAGTGTATGTGGTGTCACGATAGTTGGTACGTTTTGCGATAATCACAATTTGCGACCTTTTCCCCATTTTCGGTAATATGTTGTAATGTTGGTCTTGTTGGCCAACGACCGTAGAAGAAAGAAATTTCTCCTTTTTTTTCTCAAAATTTGACGAAAATCGATTCCCATTTAAATGGCGCCCAATGCATCGTTTTAATGTCTTTATGTCGGAATAGAAAGCTACAGGAGAACTAATTAGCAAAAATCCTACCCCTCTGCCTCCCAACACAATTGAATACAGCATCTGCCCCTTGCCTCTAGCCCATAACGTGCGATGAAGTAAAGTCGTTAGACTGGTTAAACGTGCTAGGTGGTATAATGATAAATTCGGCACGCTAGTCGTGCCTTGTTGTCTGTTTATGACTTGTTACTGGTGCATTGTTCATGTCCGTTGCCTGCTTGCGAGTCGAGAAAACGTGTGTCATCCTGTATGTAAACCGGACAATGTGCCGTCATCGATACGAAAGATATTGAAGAGTGCCCAAAGACCTCAGTTGACTACAGGAGTTTCTTGATGAATCTTCGTTATAGACGGTGTCTGCCCACATTATTCTATTAGTTGTTAGAGGACTGAATAGCCATGGTATGTATGGAATTAATTCAATTAATTGAAAGACTTCACTTTTGTGTTTATTCTGTGTATGTTACTTGTTGATCTTGTAAATAAGACACAATGTCCTATGTCAAACATAACGTAGTCTAGTATATCACACAGATAGCAATTAAATGGTGGAAACATTCATTGCACAATTTGCTGTCGAAGGATCTCAGCTAGACTATGACTAGACCGACCACAGACAAGGTTCTTGAGAAATACGCTTTGTTGTTGAGTTCTATACATCTACTTCTGTAGGACTAATGCGCCCAAGCTGCTCTAGTAAACCATAGTAAGAAGTGTAAACTTCTACAATTTAGTGGAGACTCTAATAAAGTTTTCTTGAAATGCATGTGCATACAGCAGTTGTTTTTACGTTAACGATGCAAATGTAAGTTTCCATGTGGTTCGAGGACATATTTTCAAATTATGTCTCTGCAAAACGAGGGGAAAATGACAGTCTATCACCGCTCCCTTTCTGGTATGATACAAACTGCAGTTATGGGTAGCGGACGTGATGCCTGCAATTGACCAAAAAGCTTTAAAACATTCGATTTAAAATAAGCTTCTTCCGGTTGTTATAACGAACTCACCACTCAGTCTTATGCCCAGTTCGTATGCTATGACAAATTTAGTATGTAAACAATATCATTGTCTTTAGATTTCACTAACATTTCGCACCAACCTGACCTAATTGCTATTCTATGCACTATCGCAAAGTGGCGCTCTTTAGCCGTCGAAGGGCTTCTAAAAATCTATAGCGGTGGAAAATTTGTTGCCCAGGCTAACATTGACATAATTGTAACACAAGCATTATATCAATAGTAGCATTAATATGCCAGTGCTTAACGGTCTATTCCATTCGAAATATAAAAAGAGGGGGTTCTCATAGTCCTAACTAGGTGATATCTCGTACTTTTGTACATGTGTCAAATTTAGTTGAGTACAACTCTACACTTATTCCATCCCAGACGATTGACAACAGTACCCGAGTGGGAAGGATTCTGGAGGGCCTGTCCACGTTTAACAAGTTCGGCACCCTGGAACAGACGGCTGTCGGCTGTGCTGCCTTCATCTTTGTCAGCCTCTTCCTTCTCTTTGTGCTCGACTCGTGCGTCAAGAAGTGGAAGAACCGGGAAGAAGAACCCAAATCACGAGGCAACTGGTGACACAGAGTTAGAGCTAGAAAATATCTTATAGTCGCTGTTCTGTGCATGTGGGTTAAGACTTTTTAATCATTCAACATCAGCATTTCAGAGACATATAAAGGAGAAAAAACACGAAGACAATAATGCAACGCACCATGTTAAGGGTTTGAAGCATATTTATTGAAAACATAATGTATGTCTATCAGCAATTGTTATGAACGACATTTAAATACAAAATTACCCTGTGTAGTTTCGTTCGAATGAACTATTCATGACAATGATATAACAATGAAATTCTATGCTTGTATGTTTCAATTGGGCAACTATGTCCCATTCATTAGAGCATTTTGTAGTGCAGTATTGTTGATAGCTTATAACTAAAGTGCGTGTAAATGCAGACACAGTTTAAAGGCACAATATTAATGTGGGTATGACAATGGGGAATGTTAATGTTTTACAAAGTTTGATAGGAATACTCAATCAATTGATGGGGGAAAAGTATAGTTTTCTATTCTGTCTCGTGTTACAATATACATCATGAGAACGCATTGCTGCTTAACCTGACTTATAAGGCAACAAACAACCTAAGCTTATTAATCAAGATAAGATGGATTTAGAATTGATAAAATTGACACACCTAAGAAAAGTCACACTTGTGATTGTGTCATCTTGAATAATTACATTCGTTCCTTCCGGAAAAGAAATGTCTTCACAGCTAACGCAAAGCACTATCCTGTGAGGCTGCTTATAAACTTAGTCTGACGAAGACGTCCTGAAAGCTAAACCACACTGAAAGAACATTATTTGTTCACAAACTTTCATATGATTTTTTTATCTATGAAAATATATCGTCATCTGTATCAGATATAAAATCAGATCAAGCTTCTTGATGATAACCTGCTTGATATTCACATATTTTTACATTGCTAAACTTAAACATGATCAAAACTGTCTTTGAACACATATCGTAACTAAATCTACAATCCTTATCATTAAATGTATTACATAGTTTCAAAAACCACTTCCACGTGTTACTCCATTCGTTGAAGTAAAGATATGTAGATTGTATAAGCACATACTTAAGAGATCTCTCTTTATTGAAACAAATCAAATACCTGTAATGAAGTGTATACATCGTAGATTGTGTCTAACCCACATTCATAATACGACGTCCAATTACAAGTGCTGTTGCACCAGAGAGGTTTGACTATTAAGTACTTAGTCCTACAAAGATAGGGCATAATGTGCAAAAAGCAAATCTACATGGCTCAAGTCTACATCCGTACGATCACTTCTTCCTCTTTGGTATTGCTCCTCTTGAGGCTAAATCAACAGGAAGAAAAAGGTGCCATGTTAACGGCATCTGTGGTATATGAATGGTATATGAATAAAAGAGTACAATACTTCAATACATCACAGACTTATTTTTACGAATATCAAAAATCCATGCACATTTGCTCTTTCTATTATTTATGTATAGATGGTGTACAGTAAACCATTATTATACAGATAAAGTTCTGACATTGGCATTTTGAGGTTTACAATATCATTTTGATCAAGGTATTCACAGTCTTTTGGTTTCATACGATACAAAAACAAAAGTAGAGAATTTCTGTTTATGTGATTACAAATGATATAGAGTAATGCTCTTGCAATTCTGTCAGAAGAGATATGTGTGTCTCCTGGAGCGATAGAAAAAAGTCAGTGACAGTAAAATGCTTCCAACCTTGGGAATCCTTTACCAACGGCTGGCCTTGTCCGCGTCCTATTGGGGGAAATGAGGCCGAGGTAGAACCTAAAAAGAAAGAGGTAGACAGATAAATTACGCCGTGAACAATATCACGCTCTGTAGGCAGATATTTTGAGAATGGAGGAAATTAATTAGTCAACGAAGAACTACCAAGATGCAAGAGAGCAATAAAAGATATGATGTTTCAGATATGCTAGTAATCTAAATATAGAAGAGGGCAGTGTTAGATGTCCCGTCTAAATCACGAGCCGTCACTACCAAACAAAGGCGAGGATTGTTCATTGTGCATAAATAGCTATTTTAGGTTTGATAAATAGACCAGCTCATTTTAAGGCAAACTCATTTGATTTCGCGGGCAAATGTTTATATTTATGATCGCCACAAAATTCAAGCGTATTTCCAATCGAAATAGAGTTCATTATGTATGTGTGTGTGTGTGTGTGTGTGTGTGTGTGTGTCATCAAAGAGCCTTGGATGGATGATATTTGGTAGGGTCCATGAAGGTGAAGTTCGATAATGGTAACCTTCGCGACTTTCAATAGTATATATATAAACATGAGTACAAGAATAGTGACAATGGTGTCAGAGGAGAACGAGCCTACGGTGAGTGGAATAACCAAACACCATCCAATTCAATTCAAGGAAGGGGTCGTTCAGGGTGACATTGTCACAAAATACAATTATAGCGTAAAATATCAACTTTTCATTTCTATATACTTGATCTATTTAACCAAATAGCTAACCTGGAAAGGTCGCCTTACTGTGAAGGAAATAGTAAGGAAACATAACGTTAAATTTTTAGAACTTGGTGTAACAATTTCAGAAATTTGTAATAAAAATGTCCTGATACCTGATATGGCATTGAACAATTCATTATTAATTTTCAATTGGATAAAGCAAAGATGCACTTTGTCTAACTTTATATCAAAAGAGAATGAAGTAAATGGAAATGTTTACTATATCTACAACCTAGATATGTGACTGGTGATATACAAATAGAGAATCACGTCACTTACAGCCCTTCTGTTACAAAAAAAAAACAATTATAACTTAGAGACAATAACCCTAAAAAGCAATAGCCCGTAATTCTAAATTTTGGATACTTTGCCATATAGGAATAAAGTTTACCTAAAAAGCTCTAAAAAGTGGATAGAATTACAGTTTTAGCGTTTCTCTTCTCACATCGGCACCACTTCAGCAATGGTCAATGCAATGATCACCAAAAAATCAATGGTCACCAAATCAATGATCACCAAATCAATGGTCACCAAATGCAATAAAAAAGGCATATCGTTGCAAACATAATACTTTTTGAAAGCCATTATCAAACGGATGAAGGAAAGTGAGTCTAACTCAAGTCTCAGGTCACATCGCTACTTTTAAAACAACTCACTGATATGACGATCTTTTATTGACAATGCTGGACTGGATGCTGGAAACCAAGACAAACAAAAGAAAAGTATGTTTTTTTCTCCGGACGGAGAATTCATCCCTATGACATCAGCAAAATGAGCTTAAGGATCGCAGTAATTATATAGTAGTTATATATGTAATTAGTTATAACCTGGATTGCGTTCTGCTCCTGCCTTTGGTGGCCGACTCACTGTGGAAGAAAAAAGAAACATTTTGATCAGAAAAGAAACAGAACTATTGATATATATATATATATATATATATATATATCCGTTTAGCAAATGAATAAAAAAACTAGAGTTCGGGGACCTCATACCTCCATGAAATATTTATTGCTTTTTTGTGTATGGTATGTATGTTTATAGTCGGTTGTATTTGAGAGTAATGGTTATAAATGTTATGGGAAAGTAGCGGTGTATTTATTTAATGACACAGAGGATGTCCATCTGATTAGTAATTATTAAAATGTGACACTTAATTGTGTAATGTGCGTTTAAGAGGTCGACGGCATATGGTAGCGTGGTGTTCCTTAAGCTTGATGTTTGGCATTTAAACTGTCTAAGATTGTCAGCTTTATTGAGGTTCGACTATGTGCCTCAGAGCGGTGTGGTGGGAGGAAGTTGGGAAACTCAGAAAGAAGAAGGGATGTGGCCAACTTTAGTCAGATGATGATTTGATTTTCCACCAATATGTCATAACATCAGCTGTTCACACGGTACAAAAATGAGATGCACACTTTCCTCTGATAGCCCTACATCAACTGTAAGATGAATACTTGGCGCCAACCCCGTCTGCTAAAAAACAAGTACCATTGGCTACGAAAGAGACAACTAACAACTGTCCCTTATCGTAACGAAATCAGAACATCTATATCGCCCATAAAACTTCTGACACCCAACCCATCTAAGGTGAGAGGACCTAATGGCATTTTAATCACCATGTCACTCAAATCAGCAGTACAGTATGTGAGACATCCATACCTGTTAAGCATTACCGTTAAATGTACCTCAACTTCTTACAATTATACTTACGCTTCACATCTCCATGATATCCTAAGCAGACATAAATAAAACTAATCATCATATTCAAAAAAACTTGGGGTTCCCAAAAAACTGTCATACAAATCACCTCACTATCTGCTTGGAGCTAAGCCCATTAACAAACACTTAAAGCACGATGCCTGTTCCAATATATCGCAGATATAGGGGGGATTTCTGATATTATTACATCGATTATAACGACAGATACGGCGCCCAAAATCACATCGATTCGAGCTTTCATCACAGCCCACCAACACAACAAGTATGAAACCAATCCATCCAGCCGTTCTTGAGTAATCATCTACACAGACAGAGACACATAACAGAAAATATAACCTCCACTCCATGACATTTCATGGAGGTAATTAAGCATTCGTGTGCATGTTTTCAAATGTTGCTCACAATGCTGTCTTGAATCAGCCTGTAGACTGGCCTGGATGTCATTTACTTTTGTATCCAAGTCGTCGACCTTTCCTGCTACATGTTGGATCTGTCTACCCATCTGGTCGAACTTCTTATCGACATTGCCATGTAGCTTTCTCATTTCCTCAGCTAAGATGTCCACTTTTGATGTGATTAGATGCACTTCTTGTGCGTTCTCACCACCATCGTACGGTCTGTAGAAAGAAATATGACAGGACTTCATGTTTCCTTGATCCCCAATACCCTTCAGAAGAAACAACATTTGCCACCTAACGTTCGTCGTTACACTAGTATGATCCCTGCATCGGTCCAACTAATTCAAAACAGATATGAGTCTATAATACCCGCATATAAACACCCTTCAAGCACCATTTGAAAAGTGGTGCAAATGTTATCATAATGACAGAAACTTCGCGAAGTATTGGGTATACATGTTACATTATTTTTTTGTGATTACGACATTTGCCAAACAATGCAAAATACTGGCACAGGAAATTAGGATCTAAAATATCTGGTTTTAAATCTTTAATTAACTTTCAGACATAACCTGCAAGTACTTTCCGTTACCCGTTTGGCTTCTTGTGTATAGAGTATTCAAATATTTACTAACCTTTCATGTTCCTCGTCATCTGGTGTTGGTGTTCTTGGTACTGTAAAGATATATTTTAAAATCATCTTGAAAAATCTCTTCCGAAAATAATTTCATCAGGTTGGTAGATCATAGGACATAAGGATTTTCTTTTACACAACCAGTTTTTCTCACCCTCTGACGTTTCGATGTCTAAAGACACCTTCCTCAGAGCTTCTAACTAATTGCCACCTACATCGGCTACATATAGCAGCGAGAAGCAGAACTCCAGTTAGAAGCTCTGAGGAAGATGCATGACAGACATCGAAACATCAGCAGGTGAGATAAACTGGTTGTGTAAAAGAAAATCCTTATGTCCTTTGAAAAATCTGTCTGACAATGATAAATGACTGACGGCGTGAGGTAAATCCTAATAGAACCAACATAAGTATGTTATTTCAAGTCCTGCTGATTTTTTTTAAAATCTATTTCTTTGTACATAGTGCTATATATGCATACAACAAGAAATTTAATTAATGTATGTACAATGTACTATGTACAATAGCATCACCACAGTAACTGTTATATCAAATGTCTTAAAAGTCTGTTGACTATTGCTTTAAAATGATAGCGCACGTACCTTTACTTGCCCTTTTTACTGCTTCCTCAGAAATATCACAGGCAAATGGAATGAGGACCAAAACAGAGCCAAATTGTTTTAGGTCTGAGGGATCCAGAGATTGTAGGGAAAAAGACTTTAAGTAATGCGAGCCTATTCCATCTTTCACATCGTCATAGAGTGTGGAAATGTCGGCACCTTCAGCCAAAACGGAATTCAGTCTACTCACATATTCAGGAAAAGACCCATCTCTATCTAACTCGTCTTTGATGTGCTTCAATTTCTTAACTAAGTCGAGGGTTTCGTCTAAAGCCAACGATTCGGACTCAGCAAATATGTCAAGCTCTGGTGAACTTTCTCTTTTAAAGGAAATTCTTTCTCTTGCTTCTTTGATGTATTTCAATTTTGTTATTTTCTGTTCTGATGCCTTTCTTCCACCACGCTTTGTGGACAGTGCTACTTTGTTTAATGCTCTTAACAGTGCAAAGTTTCTATGCTTCATCATCTTTCGATAGTCCTCTCTGATGTTGACCTGAAAGAAATCATTATATACTTAACTACTACATAAAATGTACTTAAGCTCAAACAGTGTCTGTGTCTGACAAGTGTCTCACTGTTTTGAGTAAACCTTTAGCAACCATGTAAACCTATGTAGACCGAGTATTTTAATTCCTGGTTTGGGGCAGTTGTTTTGCATTGACCCCTCCAATCCGTAGCCCCGCACATGACTACCAAATTTGTACAGGATGGTGTACACATAAGAATAAATCGCTACCGTTATTATGATGCCGTTAACGCGTAATATGACGCCATCATGAAGTCGTATTCTGATTATATTTTTTCTATTGCCCATGGCTCTAAAGGCTCGGGTATGCATCTTGATTTATACACAGTATGTGTCTTAGAGCACTACAATGTAAATAAAATTCTTCATATTATTTTCATAGATCAACTAATTATTCATGGGAAATGAATACTTTCTGTAAGTCCTTGCTTAACGATGAAGAAGGTGAAAATATATTTATACTCACCGTTCGGTCAGCAAGGATTTGTCGAGCTGTAACGAAAAAAAAGGATTAGCGTACGGCCTTATACATGAAAATTTGTACATGCGATTATAGTTAGTTTTAACCAGATTTTCACGACTTCATACCTTCACCAAATTTTGTTTGTTTGTTTATTTCATTACGATCCCCATTAGCGATACCACTGAAATAGTATCGCTATTCTTCCTGGAATCCGAAATATATATATAATAAAAACGAACATAACCAACAAAACTATACAATTGCTAAACAGAAAAGTAACAAAATTAACTAAGGTAACTGGTAAAGTGAACGTGAGAGATCAGAGGTCAAATCAAAACGTCAGTGATCGTCTTTTATGTAGAAAATAAATAGAAATGATGATTTACAAACCAAATGATATTAACCTTTAGAGTAATGCATTATGAATGTCCATATTGATTATGCAAATAATGCCCTCATTTGCATATATGGTCTCAATTGATCCTCTTCTCTACCTAAATAACACACGTTGTTCAGATTATGAAAGTCTTATCTTTGCAAAGAAGGCTTACATGTAAGTAGCAATTCTTCATAGGTTTTGAAAATGGGGACCCATATTGAGCGGAAAAAGAGCTGAATTGAGTATTTGACTTAAGTAGGGTAATTTCGGCACTTTATTTTTGTGACCCCTGTACGTAAGCAGACCTGGTGCTCGTTCCATGAATTAACATTCGAGGGGTGATCAATAAGTTCTCGGCCTCACCCAGAAATAATAAGCACAACTCAAATTTTCAGGCACAACATCATAGTATGAAGCCTTTTATCAATACCCACCAAATTTCAAATCATTGCAGTCATTACTTTACAGGCATTCGTTTTTTGCAAATCAGAAGGTAAGTGGCGAGAAAAAAGTGGTGTGAATTGTGATCAGACATGTGTGGGTCTAGTTCCCCATGCCGTAAATTAAGAAAAGACATTGTCAAAATGTTTGATAATGATTCTCTTCCTATTTCAAGCAAAAGGAATTGGGTGTCTGACTTCCAGCAGCGCAAGTTGACCCGCACAGTCAGGTCAGGTCAATCGTCCACTTTTTTTCGTTATCCCTTACCTAACGTTACTGGGTGTCGCCTGCAAAGTAATGATCACAATAATTTGAATTTTGGTACATATTTATATAAGACTTTATACTTGACATCTAGGCTTCGAAATCTGAGCTGTGCTTATTATTTCTCGGTAAAACCGAGGACTTATTCATAATCCCACGTACACGTATAAAGTCTTATATAAATGTGTACCAAAATTCAAATTATTGTGATCATTACCTTGTAGGCGACACTCAGTAAAGTTAGGTAAGGGATAACGAAGAAAAGTGGACAATTGATCTGCAACCTAAGGTGTGTGGGTCAAATTGTCTGATCACACTTCACCCTTCTTTTTCTCGCCACTTAACTTCTATTCTAGAAAAAAACGAATGCCGGGAAAGTAATGACTCCAATGATTTGTAATTTGGGGGCTTTTGATAAAAGGCTTCATACTATGAAGTTGTGCCTTAAAATTTGAGTTGTGCTTAATGTGTCTGGGTTAGGCCGAGAACTTATTGATCACCCCTCGTATGTAAAAGACGCTGGTAAAGAAACAATTTGGACTAGTCTCGGCCAAGTAGACGGCTTTAGCGGCAGCGTTAAGATACGAGTACATACACAAATGTAATCAAACACTTGAAGGCTAATGCCTTGCTACAGACAAGTCGCCCAAGACCAAACAAATCATCAAAAGGAAGCCGAACTTTCTTCCTAATTGTAACTATGTGTACACAGCAGCAAGCTACAATTCATACTACTGTAAGCATGTTTCCACAGTTTACGTCATTTTACTCACCATCATCTATGAGTAGTTTCCCGAGGAAGTCATACCCTTCAGTCATCAGTGTCTCACAGAAATGCCAAAAAGCATTTGGACCACGGGAGTCCATGAGCCTAGAAGCCTTTTCAAGCCTTGTCCCCCTCTCTGCCGTTGAGATATCTTCACAATGCCCAGGTGACGTCACATTCAACATGTCTTTGAAACGATCTACGTTCAGATTACTAACAATAACCCTCCAATGTCTGCGGAGAATATCTCTGTGCGCTGGATCCATCTTCAGAGCTTCAGAGTAACGGGTAATCCTGGTGTAGGGACGCGGTCCTACTGTTATTTGCACTTGCACTGTTGACTTAGCAAAGGTCAGGAGGTCCAATCTACAACCATAGTGACAAACACCTGCTATTTTGTGACGTCTTCGACTTTAGCAGTAAAAAGGTGTCTAACGTTTGATTGAGCCACTTCAACGATTTTTGAGTTACACTTTATCAAAAATGTTTTCATTTGCTTCAGACAGTTCAGATGCATTCCATTACAGTGCGTTAGGGTGTACGTTCAGGCATGTGGACATGGTATTTATTATACCTGGCGTGGGAACGTAGTCCTATTTCATCACCTGACCTTTCTATTGGCCTAGAATCGGTCTGGAGGTACAGTTAGCAGCCACTGGTGACAAACAAGTACTCTTGAACTCGGAGATGAATATTAATAGTATGTGCATAGTATTATGAATTTGAAGTAGTGGCGTTCTTTTGAGGCAGTTAAATGGAAAATGTTTAGAAAATTTATTTACACAGGGTCCAAAGGTACAGGCCCTGGAGTTTTCGTATGGTATTTACAAACAAGATTCTGATAAATGTCATCACGTTTTTTCGTTATTTTTGGCATATTTTGATAAAGTTTGCATTCCGATCAGTTACGTCCAAGAAACAAGTTTTAACGTTGCGACTTACAGTATAGATGGAAACATTTACAGAGCAGTTGGCTGGAAACAAAGTTGATCACGTTTACCAGATTTTATCAGTCATAAGAGCCTGCGGTAGCAAAGGCTGAGGGGGGTAAAGAATTCTTCAGTTGCCAGTGTGTAAAGAAAAGAAGAATGCAAAGGACTTGTTTACTTACCTTGAGGTCATGACCCAGTGACGGCTGAAGAAAGCCAGTTTATCATTTAGTAAATAGCAACCCGATGTGCCTCCTCACTTGTTTGTACGAGCCATTATAGGCGTTGAATGGTAAAAATCAATATTTGTAAGTTATATATTTAGACACAGATACTACGGGATTACTAGATATTCAGTTGATGTGTCACGAACACTGATACTCAAAAAAGCCTCAGTATCAATGTGCCATCAAATTCAAATACTACTTATTCCACTGAATTCTAGCTAGTCTGTATTCCACTGAATTTTACCTAAACTGTCTCATAGTAAGAGTCAGGTAGGAAAGAGTTTTTTTTTATTTCTTCAGACGGATTGTTTTCAAGTTCCTTTTCCAAATGTACATTCAGGGTGACAACGTCACTCAAGACGACCTGTATACTATGCATAAAATGTTACCGACCGATTGAAAAATAAGAGCGCAAAATAAAGACAACATAATTCTTTCGCCATTTATTTCCCACACTCGCATCAATTTTCTAGCGACCGAGTATGTCATCCGTATAATCAAATTAATGTGACCCAAGGAAAACCTTTGTTTTCAACAATCGTGCAACTTTTAACGCGTTTATTTGAGTTACTCACTCAATTGAGTTAAGCATGATCAAATTAGGATCTAAATTGAGTTAGGCTTTTGTTTCCTTCTGAGAAATACCTTTAGCTATAGGGTACGTTTAAAGTGGTCAGAATGGCAACAGGCCCCGTAATATAATATCAGCTCTTTCTAGGGTGTCTTTTACATTGTGACAAAAATCAACTTGACAACGATTAATGATAGAATTTTTTAGTTCAATACATAGAACCCGTTAGTCAAACGATCTATTTGTTAATGTCGAAATCCAGGTTATACGCCAAAAATTTAAAACAGTTACTCAAGCAACTAGATTTGAATTGAAAACGGCCAGGGGTTTTAGATAGAATCTACTATCTTTCGTCAGTGACACTGATGGGGAAGAGCAGGTTTCAGTATACACTCCCTATGGATAAATATGTACAGGAGGTGAAGACAGCTTTTTAGATACTCCAATGGGAAACATTACTTCGATTAGTTGGGTATATTTTCATGTGAACGAAAGCGTTCACATTCGAGTCGATATAAAACACATTTTGTTACGTGTTTTAGATATCATCAGCAACAAGTGACTGTATGTAAGTAACATACTCTGTAACGTTTTTTATGGTTTCCGCCGCATCAGTTGCAACAATATATATTATGCCGATTGCATAAATGTCTGTTACCCCCGACCTAATAGTCAACGTACGCACGTTCACGCGCACCCACTTGACTCTTGCACATTTGATCTGGCTCAGACCGGCATTCAGACTGAGGTTCAGAATCCACGTGTTATCACGTGTCCCCGACTTCAACTTTGCGTCTTTGAACAAATACGGAGGTTAAAATTTGAACATTGCGAACGAACTTTAGAAGTTGTTGTTCTATAATTCTCCATGTCTTTGTCTAGGTGGAAGGTCGTCACAAATCTCATGACCTAGGAGTGGTGCATGGCCAGTGCAATTTTATAGTAAATGACAACCATGTTATGTCAGTTATTGCAAGGAAGGTTGCCAACGGATAAATTGTTCACCTCCTTTCCCTTTCTTCTTTACCAGCTCATATTGGACGAGGCCCAGAGTAAATTTTCCTTTTTTTGACAAAAGGTCCTGTTATCGTAGGTACCACTAGAGTCCTAAATCATATTTGTCTTATTTGTATTTCGATATGTAATGGGCTGATTTTTGAGAGAAGAAAACGAATGCTAATAAATGCAATAGGAAATAAAATTTATGGACCTGTTTAAATTCGGACAGACCAAGGCGAACTGTGAGCATTGGCGTGGCACAAAGTAGAAGGGTCAGGCTTCATGTGTGTTCAAACCTAAATCACGTGTACCCGGCTTGAACTTAAGTCGTACGTGTATGGCGCTATCTATTGCATATTTCTTGCACAGAACATACAAAATCCGCAAGCTTTCACTGCTGCAGTACTAAGGGCACACACCAGGGGAGCGGGGGGGGGGGGGGAGTGGCAAAAATTGACCCCGACCATTGTTTCCCAACCATTATTCACATACCAAATATCACTACAGTCCTTACAGAGGTATGCTGGCCGCAAAATTCAATACACACACAGACACACACACCAAAAACAACATCACAATTTTTTGTAAGGGTAGTAACTTTTATGGGGCTGTTTGATACATTACATAGATTTTGAACATAGACTTGGCTCAGCCAGACTTTGCTTTCAGACTAGCCTCGGCACAATGTGTCCCCGGCTTGGACTTTAAACGTACGTATATGAACGTTATCTTAAAGCAAGCTTGAGATTGTGCGCTTGATATCATAGCTATGGATAGAGATACAAAAACATATTTTACAAATGTATGAAAATAATTCTACCAGGCTGGTAGAATAAAGGATATCAAAGATTCATTTTTAAAGATTTTTTTATGTCAATTTTTCCCCACATTTTATTCACGAATCAGAAAGTACAGAACATTAGAAGTTATACACCTATCGCTTGTATCACTATACCAAAAGACAAAATTTATACAACTAAACGCTTACGTTTTGATGTCTCTTAGACACCTTTTTCTTAGCCACGTTTGGGGTTGTATTCTCGGCGCAAAAGCGCCACCTATATCGGCTACATGCCCATACATGCCAATTTGTTATATATCAAGCAGCTGGTTATACTACACTGAACGACTTGTCACACATAACCTTTGCACATCTGTAATCTGACTGCAAATGTTGTTTGAAGCTATCTAGTGAGAATGCTCCTACTGTACGTGATAGCAACGAATTAAACTCAATGATGGTTTTAGAAAGAGCTAAATCGGCAGTCTTACATTTTTCGCACAGTAAGAGCACATATTTGGCTGAGCAACTAAATTAACAAACAACGCCTTGTAGCCTTGCCTACGACAGGGCAGCTTCCCACTTCCCTTGCTAGCATTAAAGCATGTCCATAGCAAAACATACCACCGGGATTTCCATTTCAGGCACACACATTCTTTGATGTACAAAAAGTGTTTCCGAACCCATAGATACCAGGTAACACATGCAGAAAACCTGTTATAGAAGTTGATGGCTAACCGCAAGGCACCAAAATATAAAAACCAATCAGTCCCTTAAACGTAAACAGGACAGCTATAAGTTACGAAGAAAATCAGTGATAAAATGGATCTGCAAATTGAAACGTTGTTGCGAGTACTTTCAGTCATTCTGCTCTTCGCGCAGACTACGAGAAGCCGACAAAGGCTGATCAGCCGGAGAGGCGGCGGTCAAACTTTGTTCTCCCAACGGAATAAAACAGACCTTCTTCATTTCGTTTTCTCTGCACACAGATATCACCACTTGTCCAGCCTCGAGACTTTGGTGTTTCCTTGGTTTGACTAGCAAATCCATTGCTTGCCCTTCCTTTGTATCGCAAGTGGTTCTGTTTATCTGATAGGACTCGGAACATTTCTCCACCAAAGTGTCAGGCTTTATTTCGACTGTAAGCTTTTCTTCGTCAGAAAGCTTGAACTCGGAGGTCCTAACTGGTCCAAATCGTCGGTATATTCTCGGTGTTGAAGAAGAGACATTACATCCTTCTTTACAGATGATTGTCAGAGGATGTCTACCCCCGGATACCACCCCAAGGTAGGGAGTGAAACTGCATAGAAATGATTTGCCATTCAAGCTTTCAAGTACCACTTTGCTGACCGAATTCTGGAACATGGAGGTTGCTAAAGCAACGAGAATGTACTTGCCTAAGTGTTCCAACTGGAAGAACACTTCTGAGGAAGACTGTTCCAGTGAACACAACTTTGAAAGGTCCTGCCAAGTCGTGTTAAGGACAGTAGATACTTCTTCCCAAAACAGGAGAAAAGTATCATCTTTAGGAACGTCGTCGAAAGAAACCTTAACGTCCACCGGATGATGGAACTGAATATTCGATGGTTTGAAATTAATTTCGTGGGAAAATGGCGAAGCCTTATCTTGCGTAGATTTTTGTATCCTTGTAACGTTGGGTGATGAGTTTTGCAATCCTATGCTGATATGCTCCACCGTTTGAAGGCTACCAGGTGGTATGGTCATCGATATGCGGACACCATCTCCAATTACAACAATATGTCCTCCCTCAGGACCGATGGTTTGTCTTCTAACTGTAACACAAGGCTCCATTAATGAAGTGTCAAGTTAGTCAAGTAAGATGACGGTGGTACTACTCATTACTAATACATGTGAAATTTGCATACATGGGATACTAGATTATACTAATATTGGATGAAGCTACCAATTATGAAACTAAACATCACATTTGTTGTTACGACCAAACAAGTACAGCCAACACAATTAAGACAGTACGTAGCATATATAATCTATTCTAAAAGATAGTCTTTTCTTTCGAAGTTACATATATTGTATATGTCAAATTATGGAAACATCTTGCACGGACACGTTATCTATACATAGCGACATACACCTTAATCAACGTAGTAACAAGTATTTAATTCGCACCAGTTACTACAAAGGAATAAAGCACGTTTTTTATTAATCATTTGCATGATTAGTATTTTGTAATGTTCCACTTGCCGTAAATCACATTATGAGAAACACTGGGTTTAAAGAAACTGCTCAATAATAATTCTAATTAAAACCTTTCATGTCATGCATCTTGTAACTACCTGTATACCGAATAATAGGGAAATCAGTCTTTCCTTTAGTTATCATCATTGATATTATTAGAACAATAATGTACTTGCCACCAGCAAAGAAAGGCCATGGCATGTCCAGACGAAAGAAATAACAATCGGAAGTTCTTTTGCAGTACTACCAACCTTGACCTTCGTCTTTCCAACACATTCCTACAAACCAAATATTATCGCAATCCATTCAGAGGCTGTAAAATTATGCACACTTCACATATCCAAGAAGTCAAGATGAACTTACCTTTACTGGAAGCAGAACCAT
The DNA here is from genome assembly GCF_000003815.2 of Branchiostoma floridae. Classification (NCBI taxonomy): domain Eukaryota; kingdom Metazoa; phylum Chordata; class Leptocardii; order Amphioxiformes; family Branchiostomatidae; genus Branchiostoma; species Branchiostoma floridae. The sequence continues at coordinate 8,111,068 of NC_049994.1, read as the reverse complement.
ACACTGCATGCGAGATACGTTGCGCCCGAAGTGCTTCTTCAGCAATGTCACAGAGAAAAGGGACAAAAACCCAAGCTGAACCAAACTTCAATACATCTTCACGATCCATCCCTTGCATGCTAAGATCTCTCCAGTAGTTGAAGCCTATACCATCTTTGATATCGTCATAGAGAGTGGAGAAGTCAGCTCCGTCTGACAACATGGAATTCAATATTGAGACCTGTTCGGGGCCATATTTCTGCAGCTCATCCCTGATGCTTTTCAATTTTTCAACCACGTCGAGAATATCAGTCAAAACCGATCTCTCGGATCCATTGAATGTATAAGCTTCTTTAAGGGCTTCTTTAATGTCTGTCAATGATGTTAGCATATTTGGTGTCCTCTTGTCTCGGTGCCTTTTTGATCGCACTACTTTCTTCAGAGCATTTATTATCGGTAATCTTCTCCTCTTCAGAATGTTTATGTACTTTTCCCTGATGATGCTGATCTCGCTAGACATTTTTGCTGTGTGAGACTGAAAAAGGAACAATAATCTTTAAACCTTTAAACCATATGGTCATCCTGGGACCGGGGTATGCGGGCCACCTTGTTGTAGATAACAAAAGTATTTATCATCTTTTTGTATATTCAATAGTCACTATAATCATGATAACTTTGGTGTCATGATAACTGCATTTGATGTCATTATAATGTCACTTATCTGATTTCATTATCAATTTGAAGTTGAATGTTACATCAGGTAAAAAAGCAAAAACATTATCACTTACACTTGCAGGACGTTCATCCGATGCCTTTTCAGCTGTAACGGAAATCAAGAATGATCATCATTTTAACTAATTCTTAATTTGTTGAATTTCAAACGCTATTTCTTCCTTCCTTCATTTCCTCAAGAAAACAGTGGGTCAATCTCTGTGAAGATATCAATAGCATATCGTTTGTAACATCCTTTCCTATTTGTCTTATCTTCATCAATGTATACATTCCTTTTTAGTTTTACTTTACTCTTTCTTATCGTCGACCGACAATCCGTTGATTAAACTAAGCTTATTAATCAGTTTTGTTTATGTCTATATGAGCAAGTTACATTTACCTGAATGCTTAACCTTCATCAAATCACTTCACTATGTGCAACATTAAAAATTAGCTTCTATTTCATTGGAGGTAGGCACAATAGAACATTTCATACAGTATTGTTAGTACCCATAAAATGTAAAAAAGTACATCATTTTAACGTGGCACAAAAGTATACATTGTGCGTAATACATCTCTATTTTATAAAGCCGACTCACCGTCTTCAGTGAGCAGTTTCGAAAGGTGCTCGTACACTTCCTTCAGTGCATCACAGAAAGCCGCAAAAGCACCAGGCCCACGGCGCGGTAGTTCGTCCATAAGAGCGGAAGCTTTGTCAAGCCTTGTCCCCTTCCCTGCTGCCTCAATGTCTTTCCACATTTCAGTACTGAAGATTTCACTTCCAATAAGGCTATCTTTGACATAATTTACATTCAAATCCTGGACAATGGCCATCCGGTGTCTCCTCAATATTTTCTTGTGTACTGGATCCATCTTTCAAACTGGAGTTGTTTCTTAAGCCTGTTGATGTATTCAATGTGATAGATATGCTTGTAACTTTATATGTATTTATGTGAAACCTGGAACAGAGTAAGGTAAAATCGATTATTCGACAATGTGATAGATATGCTTGTAACTTTATATGTATTAATGTGAAACCTGGAACAGAGTAAGGTAAAATCGATTATCCGACAAAGACAATAAACATGCCATCAACTACAGTTATCTAATTGGGTTATATTGCTGTTGCCCATGCTTATTTATCTAGTCAATCCGTCCAACCGATCGTGAGTTAACTTCTTGACACACAAACTCAAAGACACACACGCGCAAACGCTATAGTGAAGTGAAAATATAACACCATGAATATTTCGTGAAGGTAACTACAGGGAAGGAACTTCCTACGTTGACAACTCGCAGAAAGAAAGTTCATCACCGCCTCCTTTCTGCTACGATACAAACTGCATCTATGAGAAGCAGTCTGATTCGGATTCAGTACTTTGTAAGATGCGGAATATTCTTTTGAAAATACGGCCCCTTATCTGTCAAAAAATCCCCTTTTCTTTCAAATTCTGTCTGATACTAATAGTCCGGATCACGGTTTCCGATGAGATCACCGAATGCATCTGTCAGGTCTGAGGGGCTGGGGCAAATAGAAGACTTGAAAATGTTCGTGGACCGTGACCATGAACACATACACGAGCACACATTCAAACACTTTGAGGCTAAATACAGCCACATCTCCCAGAGGTGAAACAAACAAGAGTGCGCAGGACACAGTTCTCAATGACGTTTGCAGTGTGAGGTGTCTGATATCTTATTTACAACCGACATGCTAAATGTCAGGCTAACCCATCAAATTTAAAAGAAGCTTGATTCATAGCTGCGAAGACCAAAGCAAAACAAGTTTTTCAATATGAAAGACTAAAAAGAACGGTAGGTATTCAAAGCACCACAAAAGCTAGACGTGTCACGTAGATTAACGATGTATTGTGGAGCCATTATTTCTCAACCAAAAAAAGCCATAAAAGTATACTTTAATTGTTCCTAGACCAACAAAATGAGCGAACCGAACAAATTAAAATTTATCTTAAGTCGGAAAGTTTGCACCATAGCCTCTCGAGCTCCTTTTAATAAAAAAAATCCAGATTATGGATAAAAGTGCCATGCAAAACCCGACGTTTTAGGTGGACTGCGCCAAAGCACGTAATGATCCACCGAACCGATCGTGAGATACAGCTGCAAACAGAACAAACTCAGTTTCAAAACCTCCCATCAGGGGGTGACCCTCCTCCATTCCCGGAGGTAACAAAATCACCAAAAATATTCCAAGCTTCCTTCCCTATATAGCGGTTACAACGATGGGCATACAAGAGCTCCCCTACTCAAACAGTAGTATCCATAGGGGTAGTCTGTCAGTGGCTTTGCTGCAATGTAGATATCCCTAATAAAGGGTAGCATTTTACTTATATGTGCTTTACACCTCGGCCAACTTAATTCACATCATTTACATAAAGAAATACTCACCTTCCTCTATGAGCGTTTTTCCGAGTAAGACATACCCTCCAGACATCGGTGCCTCAAAGAAACACTAAAGGGCATCGGAGTGTTGTCAGTTTGTCCACAAGAGTAGAAGCCTTTTGTCACGTTTTGGCGACGTCCCTGCCGTTTCTATGTAGACCAATGCTATAAGTACGTGGTCTTACACAATTACTATTATTTGAACGTACTGTTGACTTACCAATGATCAGGAAGTCCAATCTATCCATGATGACAAGCACCTGCTCTTTGTTATGTCTTTAGCATTACCAGGAAAAAAATACATGCAACAATTCAGCCGCTTTCACGGGTATTTAGTTACACTTTGTCAAATTATGATCTGTAACGATTTAGTTCTCTTTCGCACGCGCGCACTAGCATTGCTTCTATTTCTCGCTCGCTCGATTTTTTCATAATCTCCTATTCTGTCTCGCGTAATAATATAAATCTAGATAACTACAAAGCAAACCTGACACATATATGAATATGTACATGAGACAACAAAGAACAAGATGGATTTGCAATGGACTTGTCACAAATATAGTTTTATCATCCTGTTACATTCGTTTCAGAAAAAGATCTTCCTGGTTCACAGATATCAAGGCGTGACTATGTAACGCAACCTATAAACTCTTTTAAGATTTTCACCAAACTAAACTACTTCACAATAAAAACGGTATTGCTGGAATCATAATATATGTACAGCAGACATATGGTTGGCAAAGCATTGGCTCACAAACACTGCTATGATAAAGTTCCTTTCATTTCTTTTGCAAAGTACACCTGTATCTAACTTTTGTAGACAGTGAAAACTAATGATATCTTACACATTTTCAGTACACAGAATTGGAATTAAAATTGAGGCAGCTGTCTTAACCCCCAAGCACGCGACCTTTTTTTTTTTTACAAAAGTCAAAATGACCGAGTGGGATCCAAACGGACCGCAAAATGTTTTGTTCATAAAATTTCAGTTCCAATTCTTATCAGTGATTACTGTACATACATTGCTTCATCAATGTAAGAGGAAAATTTTACATGCTAATTCCAACTCATTATCATAATTTATGCATAAGTCTAATAGGACCACGTTTAGCACTAGCCCTATTCTGACCAGGGAGGGGAAATTTGAGGACCTCAGCAACTTTTATATCGCATAACTTAACTTATGAACGGCAAGTGCTAAATCTACCAGACTTGGTAATTTATTACAAAATATTGTTAGCAAAAAGTTTTAGTCAATACTACGTTTAGCATTTTTGGGGTTTGTCCTGGCAACAGAATTTCGGCAGGCATATTTTTTGCCAAAAATTGCCAATTTCGATATAAACAAGCTTTTCTTGGTAAAGTACACTTGTTTTCTTACAACAATTACATCCTATGAAATTCAATGTAATTTTTATGATTCAAAATTAATAATTTATGCTTATTCATTACTTCATTGGTCACAACCCAATATGGCAGCCCAATGTCGTCACGCTAACACAAGTTTTTGCGAAGATTTAGTTTTACATGTCAGCTTGACTTTGCCCACCTTTATTTCAGCTGTCTCAAAAGTGTGTTTTAAAAACTGCGCGCGTATATTTCCTTGAGTCCCCCAGACGGACTGAACACAAATTTCCCTTTATAGCTTCCACAGTATTGTGCCAATCTTCATCAAAACGTAGGAGAAGGTATAGCAGATATATTGACTGACAAAGTCACGGAAAGAATCTTTCTTCAGATTAAAAATGTTTAAATGGCACTGCAAAATTTACGCCTGGGGTCCAAACGCACCCCACTCTTCAAACGTGCGCCAATTGTATGCTTTCAAACATTTCTCTAATAATTGTTGAAATACTGCTGTACTTACGAATATGTACATAAAGCTAACAAAAATGTGGGCTCACAATAAAATAATTTTCTACTTTCTGATTTAATCAAGCTTGTATTGAAGTACATATGCCCTATATTGCTATTAAATTACAATGTAACGTCACCAAAGCAAGCCATACGTATCTATATCCATGTAGCCAGTATAACCGCTCTTCGGCGGAACACACCAGCTTCGCAGGCACGCGGCGCGGCAGCAGCTGGTTATATTACACTGAACGATCCGTCACACCTAACTTTGCACATCTATCTGCAAGCGTTCTTTAAAACTATCCAGAGAGGATGCCCCTACTTTGCATGGTGATAACAAAGCACAGTAGGTTCTACGATAATTCTGTGAAAATGCGAATTTTTGAACACATCAATCCTAGGTTGGTAACTCTGATACTTGAAGACATGGCTGTTTCTTATTCTCTTTTGAGCTGGTACATATATCAGTTGGTACGTCCACCAGTTTATTGGTCATTTTGTACATCATGCAAATTCTGGACATTTTTCTTCTGTCTTCAAGTGATGTCCACTGCAGATCTGTTTTCATTTTGGTAACACTAGCATCCCTGTTATAGAATCTGGTAGCCTGGTTCTGTACCGTTTCCAGTTTATCTTTGTCTTTCTTTGTATACGGATCCCATACAGTTGCAGCATATTCAAGGGTTGGGTCTTACCAGTGACGTGTATGCAAGTGATTTTACCCTGGTTGGGCATGCCCACAAGTTGCGTACTAACATATCATACGTCCTTGGTTCAGACAAATGAGATCGAGAACACACCGGTAAGATTGAAATGATGACGTTGGTTTTTCCAAGTTCCAATGGTATACCTCTGACAGTGCTCTCGGTTGCATTACTTCTTGTTAGTCTTTTTTCTGACCGCTGCTACAAAGAGACATGAGAGAAAAAACATCAGATTTATGATAACAGCATCGCCAGGTGCACATGGTGGCTTTCATAATCTATTGCGGTTGTTGAAAATGGAAACGAGGGTTTATGTGAATACCAATCGTTCGTGACATCTCATCATCAAGTATTAAAGTATAAAACGTACATTTTGCGCAGGGAAACAGACAGTACGAAATGGAGTAAAATGGGGTGAAATTGAACGAGATTAAATGTACAGAAAATGCAAAATGGAACAAAACACGAAGCAGATAAAAAATCGATTGAAATATAAAAAATGGTATTGCGGCGGGAATTTGCCTCCAATATCATTTCGTACAACAATGTGCATTTCGGGTTAATCTTATTTCCTCTTACAAGCTCAAGAAACCCCGAAAATGTATTCTAACTGTGTTGATAACGAATAAATACTGCAAGATGCCACTCTAATACAATGCTAACAGTAGAAAGAGATAGGTAAATGTCTTTTGAAGAAGACAAAAAAAACTCTTTTATAGCATGGTGATCCCACCTTTCGAATCACCACGCAAAGCTTGTGTGCCCAACATCTGTACCGAGGTGCCTGGTCTGCGAAGTATGTCCGGCAATGAAGCTTGAGCTGAGTAGAAAACAGTAATAGTAAGTACTTTGGAATGATAACGAGAGGAATGTAGTACTACAGTTGAGTTATTAGGGGTATGTATATTACAATTAAGGTTGACTTTGACTGGCAAAGATGCTTGATGAGCAAGCAGTTACACGTAGTTATTGACAGAACGTAAAGCAATAAAGTTGTTCAAATCTCTGACACAAAAAATGCAATGCAAATTTCTTCAATAGTCAACATTTTGCTGACTGAATTATATAGTCACCCTCCACCTGATAACAAAAACCTCTGTTAATCATATTGGTGTTGGCTTGTCTGCTTGTTTTTATTTATCCAGGGGTATATGTCACCTGGCTGGCTTCTTTTAAAGATGCCTGAGTAAAAACCTCGTACATATATGTACATGCAACATAACAGTAATCGATAAACAATAAAATAACAACAATAAATAATATATAAGATAAATGGTAATATCACAAGGACGTACGAGTAGTAACGCAAGTTAACTTACAAAAGACAAAATAAAGCAAATCAATTATTCAACGATAACCCTAATACAACTCGAAAGCATAATCAAAATGAAATAAGAAATGGAAATTTGCATACCAATGTGAACAGAAAGAAAAAGACATAATGACGTTTCAGCTCATGTGGTATTCTGTTGTGTACATGACTTTGAAAGTGAAGATGGATAACAATACTGCTCTTAAGGGTCGAAGTAGCGAGTTCCATAAATCAAACATACCTATATATCGTTATATATAAATTCCTTTTAAAATCTATATCTAGATCGAAACACCCTGGTATGGATTACCTGCGCGGGATCTAGAGATTGCTGACGTATCTGTCAGTCTGTGTAATGCATCTTGTAGAGCTTCGACTGTGGCTTTGTTGCCATTCTTTTCACGCCACTGTCGGAAAAGTAAATCTTTCTGCTGGTGGACAGTCGGACGTCGGGCAGTAATATTGCTAAATTCGCGGTCTGAAAACCCCAATATTTCTGCGAAACGTGGCAACTCAATGGCCTTCAGCCTTCTTTTTATCACGTTGATAGCATCTGATAGCCTAGCTTCCTCTGCAAAAGAGATTGAATATTGCTTTTGAGCAGGTTCTGCAGGCAAATAGAGTTGAATAGATGGTCTAAATTCTACTTATAGGCAAAAATTATGCATGCCACGCAGCATGGCTTGTTGTAATATACCGGGTGTGTTAGTAAGATAGATAGGCAAAAAATACATATCATGCATGGCAATGTTTTATGTACCTGGGGTATTAGTGAGACAGTCAGGCCTGGGGCAACATGTTCATACGCCCTGTAAAATTTAAACCTTTAAGATGAATGCTAGAAGTTCCACAACTTTAGGGGATTAAACAAGAGATTAGAAAGGCCTTCATTTGCTCCCGAGAAAATACAACATATCTCACTGCATCTCCCTCTATAGGCGAAATGGACATTACAAAGTTTATTTTTGAAAAGTCACCCCCGTCGAGAATGGATTATTCTGGCGGCACCCCAGTTAAATGGACCAGGTCAAAAATGGACTACCACTGCGCGAAAGGGGTAGATTTCCGGACAAATTAGGAAATTGACACATCACTGGACATATAGGTATTCGCACCATTTTCAGGAATTTCGTCGACACCTTTATCCGAAAATATTCTGATTCTGATAATTGAAATGTAAAATCAATTCTTGTTTCAGCCCAAATCTCTACAAGAAGACCAATGAACATAACAGTATCCAACTCCATCACATCTTTTCATAGCATTAGTAGCTTGCAATTGAATTACAGCCTTTCAATAAAATACCTGGTTGCAGTAAAGATATGACATATATATATATATGCGCACCTAGAGTTTTCTGCATCCAATGTTAGATGCAGAAACCCTGTACCAACACTGTATGGTATACTGGTACTTACCGCGAGGATCACGTTTCAGTGTCGACAATATGGCATCGAGGTTTTGGTTCATATTTACTAGCAGTTCCATGAGAGCCGCAGGCGGATCTTCTTGAAACGAATCTTTTAAGGCACCCGCATCTCCTGAAACAATACCCAGAGATTACAAGCTCATTACCTTCATTAAATATTAGATTGAATTTCACTGACAATGTCTACTGTAAAAACATTCTAATTCCGATAAGGTTTTCTTGGTTATGTACCAGTGTTTTCTTACATCAATGAAATCCTATAAAATTCAATGTAACTTTTATGATTCCAAATTTCTAATTTACGCTAATTTCATGACATCATTGGTCAAAATTGAAGGTGCCTGCCCTTATTAGCTAAATAGCGTCATAATGTCGTCATATTATAATTATGATGACGACACAAAAGCTGTTGTGGGGATTAAGTTTTATGTTTGTTATCCTCTGAAAGTTTAGTGGTCTTACGCACATTTTGCCGGGGTCCACTTGGACCCTACACGGACTGAACACAGACTTTCCTTTATAATTTCCACAGTATAGTACCAATTTCGTAAAAAAGTTAGCAGATATTGACTGAGTCACGGACTTAATTTTTCTTCAGATCAAAAATGTTCAAATGGCACTGTAAAATTTACGCCCGGGGTCCAAGTGGACTTCACTCGGATGCTTGTGTTAAAGGTATTCAGAGAGGCATTCTAAGAAAAATATACATGTAACAGATTCTTTATAACATTGTTTAAACAGCTATCCGTACTACCACTAGCATTCAGTTATTGATCTGATTGTCCAGGTTGAGATTATACTTAAATCCTCAACAAGTGACAATTTCTTTCACATGTGTAACCTTGCAAAAGACAGCATTTTTCCGACTGCAACTTTAAGGATGGCAGATGCTTACACATACGTTTTATTTTCTTTATTTCCTCCACGAGTTTGATCACGTCCATATCTTTGTCTCGGAGATTCGTCACTTTCCTTTCCAACTCTCTGACCTTGGCCTCCCTCTCTGACTGTCCTCTCAAAGCCTCCTTGATGTCGTTCAGATGATCGGAAACATCATACAGTATGTCCTTGATTTCTTCTGTGCGTTCCATTAGCATTGAGGTCTCTTCCATTTTCTTCCCCAACTCCTCCTTTGTCTGGTCCAGCTTCTCCTCAAACTTCCTGTTTATCTCTTCCTGCTGGACAAGTAGTAGCTTTTGGATCTCCTCCAGGAGAGAGGTTTGCATCTGTGTATCTTCTGACTGACTGTCTGTCTCGGGGGGCAGGGCAGTTTCTGACATCACGACACTGTAACACCAGGTAAAATTAAAACATCAATACAGAAATAGAATTCGTAACATCTATGTGTACTATGGACGTATATAATAACTGGATATGATAACGAAGCATGCTTTCTGTTGCATGTTACTTTTTACCAAAATTCTAAACATGTACATTGTAAAATTGTCAAGCCAAAAAATTACCAGAACGGCACTTATAGTGATACAAAGTTGGGCCCAAAACTACATTCTTAAAAGCTTGGAAGATTGCATTGTTTTCAGGCTGCCCAAGAAAAGACAATCTTAGTATCTCTTTGAAAATTTCAGACCAATTTTGAAAAATCCAACACGTTTCTCTAATCTGATCTTTGTTTTTTTTTACTATAATTACCTTTGCCAGAATGGCTATTCTGGCAAAGGTTATATTTTCGGTCCGGTTGTGTGCTTTCCCCCCGTTTGTGAGCAGCATAACTCCAGAAGACTGCGACGGATGCGGCTGATATTTGGTGGGTGGGTAGGGGTCTGGAGAAAGAAGGGGGAGTTCGATAATGGGCCCCCTAGCGGCTTGCTAAGGTACTGCAACGGACCCTGCATGCTTGATATCTCGCGTATTGGACTTGCTGCGGTCGTGATTTTTGAGTGGTAGGGACCCCTTAAAGCAGAGAGTGACTGCTGCGAGTTTGGGCCCCCTAGCGGCTTTCCTGGAAGTGCAGGCGCCGGTTTACTTGCAAAATTTTGTCCGTGGACAGCATAACTCGAGAAGACTTCGACGGACGCTGATGATATTTGGTGGGTGGGTAGGGGTCTGGAAAACGGAGGTCAAGTTCGATGATGGGCCCCCTAGCGGCTTCCCTTCGTACTGCAGCGCAACTTCCGGGCGTGTTTTCTCATCTTCTAAACATGGTATGGTCACGAATTTTGGGTGTTAGATAGCTCTTGTGCTCAGGAGTTGGTGACATAAGTTTGGGCCCCCTAGCAGCTAGTTTAGGGATAGCAGGGGCATTCTTGTCAAAGACTTCTGAAGCATTAATGTTATAACCCCCCAGCCTGGTTTGGTTGATTCCAGCTGCAGCTGTACCTGACAACAGTTGACGGGTTCCCGAGGCCCAAGGGTCAGGCTCCCTGACCCCACATATCAGTTTCCAGACTGGCGCCGGACCATACCAACCAGTTAGCAAAATAGGTAGGATTTGTTGGTGAAAGGACTTTTCCATAACTCCAGAAGGGAACAACGGATTTTTACCTTTGCCAGAATGGCTAAGGTTATGTTTTGGGCGTGTTTGTGTGTCTGTGTGTGTGTGTGTGTGAACAGCATAACTCAAGAAGCCTTGGATGGATCCTGATGATATTTGGTGGGTGGGTAGGGGTCGGGAAAACGAAGATCAAGTTCGATAATGGGCCCCCTAGCGGCTTGCTAAGGTACTGTAGGGGAAACTCAATTTTTTTTATATCTCGTCTTCTGGACATGCTGTGGTCATGATTTTTGAGTGGTAGATAGCCCTCGGAGCAGAGAGTTAGTGCTGTGAGTTTGGCCCCCCTAGCGGACGAGAATAACTCTACAACGTGGTGACGGATCTTCATGATTTTTGGTATGTAGATAGAATGAGTGTTGACTTACATAATGGGATACTAATTATGCAAACCAACAGCTAATTTGCATAATTAATTAGGAAAGTTTATGAATCCACTGCATTCCATGATAGGACTTTGAAACTTGTCACATATGTAGCTGGGAAGGAGGGAATTGTCACAAGATATCAATTATGCAAATGATGATCTCATTTGCATAATTTATGAGAAAATATGAAGATGTTGACGGATCATCATGTTTTTGGTATGTAGGTAGCGTAAGTGAAGACATACATAATGAGATACCAATCCTGCAAATCAATAGCTAATTTGCATAATTAATGAGGACATTTTATAAATCCACTACATTCCATGATAGGACTTTTAAACTTGTCACATATGTAGCTGAGAAAGAGAGAAATGTCAATACATATTAATCATGCAAATGATGACGTTATTTGCATAATTAATGAGAAAATATGAACATGTTGACGGATCGTCATGATTTTTGGCATGTAAATAGCCTAAGTGAAGACTTATATAATGTGATATTTATTATGCAAATTAACAGCTAATTTGCATAACCGATTGGGAAAAGTTCATAAATCCACAGCATTCCATTATAGTACTTTCAAAGTTGTCACATATGTAACTGAGAAAGAGGGAAGAAAGTAAGAGGTGTATCTAAAGACTTGAAAAGAGAATAACTCAAGAATGGATCAAAGGATCAACATGATTTTTGGTATGCTGATATCAATTAATTGTAACTTGGGATCTAATTTGCATAATCAATGCCGAAATTTTATAAACCAACTCCAAGCATATAATCTTGAAATGAAACTAGAGTGTAATATTAGCTGTTCCAGCAAATACGAGAACAGGTTTGCGCGTGAGTAACTCATGTTAGGGAATTAACATAAAAATTAAAATCGACGTTCAAAAACACTTCTAAAGACCTGCCAAAGAAAAAACTCTTGCACTATCATGTTAGGTTGTTAGGGTTTGACGTTTGGCAAAATTATTCCATCATTGTTCTTATATATCTACCTATGGTAAACAGTGAGATCCAAAACTACACCTTCTTGTACCTCACCATTGCATTTTTATTTCCTATTGTTACACCTGCACCTGGCACATATCCCCAATGTGTATACTAGTGTATTGGTTCAATCCATACAGAGGTGACAGGGATGGTCACAGTTCCTCTTTCTCCTAGTTGTGGATCTGTGCAGCCACTGGCTTCATATCCCTAATGTGTACATAGTGATTCACCCCTGCACACAGTGGTGCCTAATTGACCAGCTTGACAGGGGTATTTATTGCCCAGCTGGTTTGCTCTAGAATTACCAGATAAACTAGGACCACTCTACTCCTGTCAAAAAGGGGTGTAAATATTTTTTTTAAACAAACCACAAAACTGCTGCAAACTTCTAATGCGCGCTGTAGCACAATGACTCACAATATCTATCCCCATATGCATAGCAAACGTGATCGCAAACGGTCCGGAATCACAAACATCCCTACCAGAATCAAGACCTGCTTTTTCAAACAGGTAATAAGAATGAAAAGAAATACAATAATACATGTTTTTTGAAGTTATCAAATTGGAATTATATCTGTTTTAAAATAAGATATACCCGTACCTTCTAATGTACACACAAAGTCCTAAATCTGGGGCGCAATCCTCTGGAGACAACCCAAACACTTTTTCCAGACACTGCATACGACAAGATATATTCCATTTTCAAAGTATCTGTACGATCGTTGTGACAGTGTTTCTGCTTCGTACAGAAATAATTCTTTGGTAGCGCAAACTTTGACATTTGATTCAACTAGAAGCGTCCGTGATGATGAAATTGTTTTTTTTACTGCAAGCCTTAGTTGCAATATTTTTTTTGAATATCATTATGATAAGACCCTTTAACAACCCGGCCAAAAAGGACAGGTAAAGTGCATTTACCTATCGCTTCATCTCATATATCCGCTCCTCTTCGTCCCTTCTTCATGATCATCCTGCTCCTGACAGCGTCCTACTGCCCTGACCTCGTTTCTGCCAAGTTGACAAAAAAATGTCCAAAAAAAATTACACCAACCTCGAAAGCTTGGACATATTCTACAAACATTCCTTAGGCTGTGGTGGGGACTGGCGCATGCTATACTAAATCTATCAGCCACAACTACATAACATGTATAAAACATACGTGGAAAACACGTATTGCATGACAAGTCCGGTTTTGTAAATATCTCGACAAACTTAGAAAATGTTGAATCAGGGTTTAGTCAGTTGATTTTGTGGTCGCTTTTTTTCACAATTGAAACAAGGAGGCAGAGGAAAGAAAGTTCCACGTCACAAACACGGACAACTTTAGTGAGGGTTGACAAATGTCACTTTGTCAGAAAAACCATGTCAGAAACAGACAAGTTCAGCGAGGTTTCACAAATGTAGAATATCCATGTTACAAAGTTTGTATACAAACAGACTATATCTGTGAAGGTTGACAAATATAGAAAGTCCATGTGACAAACGGACAATTTCCATGCGGATAAGATCACATCTTATATATGTATTAGCTTATTGATTATTTGACATTTCCTATTTTGTTGTGATATGAGCTGTTTCAAAAGTCCTAAGTATACCAGCAAGCCCAAAGACAACGAAAAGCCAACGAAAGTCTTCTTACCTTCCTTTGTTTCGAATGACATCTTTCCATTTATATACATCATGCAATTTCAAAACGTTTTTCTAACGGGCAAGTAACTGTTGGTGATGGCCGTAATTTTATTCAAACCTTTGACTAGATCTATTTCCTTAAATATAACTTGATGGCTGTTATGTACATATACTTCTGTAAGTTGTGTCCAAGTTTTGTTGTAGTAGGATGAAAAATGCCTACGTTACAGGGTTGAAAAGATAGTAACCCCTACGTGCCCCCAGACCCGCGCCGGGTCTCTCTGGGGGCACCTTAAGCTTAATCCGGGCAATATCGAGTAAGTCACGACCTGTCATTCAAATGTCAATCAACTGTTTCTTCGGATTGCACCTGGTGGCTTTCTCACGGTGTGGATTAGGGCAAGTAACTGTTGGTGATCGAGATCTGTGTTATTCAAAACAGGGGAACAAGATTAGGGGATGCTGTTTTATATCAAAGTTACTCATGCAGGATGTTTTCGACTTATTTTTAAAAATCTTTTTACTTGGTTTCGACTTATTTTCTAAATCATTTTACTATAAAAAATTCGACTTATTTTAAAAATGTTTTTACTTGGTTTTCGACTAATTTCTAAAATCTTTTTACTATAAAAAAAATTCGACTTATTTTTAAAAATGTTTTTACTTGGTTTCGACTTATTTTTAAAAATGTTTTTACTTGGTTTCGATTTATTTTTAAAAATGTTTTTACTTGGTTTCGACTTATTTTTAAAAATGTTTTTACTTGGTTTCGACTTATTTTTAAAAATCTTTTTACTATAAAAACTTTTGACTTATTTTTAAAAATCTTTTTACTTGGTTTCGAATTATTTGCTAAAATCTTTTTACTAACTTTCGACTTATTTTCTAAAATCTTTTTACTATAAAAAAAATTCGACTTATTTTTAAAAATGTTTTTACTTGGTTTCGAGTTATTTTTGAAAATGTTTTTACTTGGTTTCGATTTATTTTTAAAAATGTTTTTACTTGGTTTCGACTTATTTTTAAAAATCTTTTTACTATAAAAACTTTTGACTTATTTTTAAAAATCTTTTTACTTGGTTTCGACTTATTTGCTAAAATATTTTTACTAACTTTCGACTTATTTTTTAAAATCTTTTTACTTGGTTTCGACTAATTTTCTAAAATATTTTTACTTGGTTTCGACTTATTTTTTTAAAATCTTTTTACTCGGTTTCGACTTATTTTTAAAAATATTTTTACTTGGTTTTGACTTATTTTTAAAAAAAATCTTTTAACTTGGTTTCGACTTATTTTTAAAAATCTTTTTACTTGGTTTCGACTTATTTTTTAAAATCTTTTCACTATAAAAAAAACTTTCGACTTATTTTCTAAAATCTTTTTACTTGGTTTCGACTAATTTTCTAGAATATTTTTAATTGGTTTTGACATATTTTTTAAAATCTTTTTACTTGGTTTCGACTTATTTTTGAAAATCTTTTTACTTGGTTTCGACCTATTTTCTAAAATCTTTTTACTAACTTTCGACTTATTTTTTAAAATCTTTTTATTATAAAAAAACTTTCGACTTATCTTTTAAAATCTTTTTACTTGGTTTCGACTAATTTTCTAAAATATTTTTAATTGGTTTCGACTTGTTTTTAAAAATCTTTTTACTATAAAAAAACTTTCGACTTATTTTTTAAAATCTTTTTACTATAAAAAAACTTTCGACTTATTTTTTAAAATCTTTTTACAAAAAAAAAACTTTCGACTTATTTAAAAAAATGTTTTTACTTGGTTTCCACTTATTTTTTAAAATCTTTTTACTATAAAAAACTTTTGACTTATTTTTCAAAATCTTTTTACCATAAAAAAAACTTTCGACTTATTTTTAAAAATCTTTTTACTTGGTTCCGATTTATTTTAAAAATGTTTTTACTTGGTTTCGACTTATTTTTAAAAATCTTTTTACTATAAAAAAATTCGATTTATTTTTAAAAATGTTATTACTTGATTTCGACTTATTTTTAAAAATCTTTTTACTTGGTTTCGACTTATTTTAAAAATGTTTTTACTTGGTTTCCACTTATTTTTTAAAATCTTTTTACTATAAAAAACTTTGACTTATTTT
>NC_049994.1:8033651-8094024 GCF_000003815.2 Branchiostoma floridae | reverse complement strand
CCAGACCCGGGCCGGGTCTCTCTGGGGGCACCTTAAGCTTAATCCGGGCAATATCGAGTAAGTCACGACCTGTCATTCAAATGTCAATCAATTGTTTCTTCGGATTGCACCTGGTGGCTTTCTCACGGTGTGGATTTCCGGGGAGAAATCGCAGGAGTAACGTTTTTCACGTCTTCAAAGAAAGCTCGTGATTGGATTATTTCCACGTGATTCTCTCTTCTCTCTGGTTCTTTAAGTCTCGTATTGGCTGTCACTAGGATGTGGTGATACAGAAAACCGCCTTCGGGTTCGTCGTCAGCGGCAGATTTTCCCACATGAAGGTTGACAGGAGGATCGGAAAGGCCACATGCTCCGGTAGCAAGACTCGAGTGCTGGAGAACTCTGGCAAATTGTCCGTCAACAACAACAACAAGACAAAGATGGAGGGGTACGCTGCATGCGTTATCGGCTCACTGAAGGAGTGGAACTTTCTAAACCTGTGCAAAGCAGGAGAAATTCATAGAATGAATGCCTTCCTCGTGAGATGCATCTGCCGTTTCCTGAGAATATGGTGGAAGGAAAAATCCTGAACACACTAAGTGTTGTGCCGTGCCGGCCTCCCAAACAGTACAGCGCAGACATCGCTGGCCAGGCCACGTTCTTTGAATCTCGAAACAATCTCTACGGAGAAGTCGGGTCACTGGTAAGGTTGTCGTCCGAAGACATCTACAAAAGGGACTGGAAGGTCATCACAAGTTATCGATCCAGTTTGAAACACATACTGTCCAGAAAGCACGACTGAGAAGCAAGGAATGATTGCCTCCACCTGGCCACCGATCCTTAACTTCTCCGGCCAGGTAAGGTAACTCAACTCAGCGCCCGCCTGCTCCTACCGTCGTCATGCCGCTGGACGATCGCCCAAACAGTGGACGCTGAGTAAGTCACATCAATCTTTATATTTTTATTATCACTTGGGGGGATTTTTCTACAAAATGATATACATGATATAAAATGATACGAGATCTCTGCCTCGAGTTTCGATCTCTGATTCGACCTTTGTTGGGAGCATCACTGTTTACCCATAATTTTGCTATTCAAAACAACGATTCCCTTCTCAAATTATGTCTTTGTCAGACATCAGACAAAGTTGTACTAGTTAGCATCGCCCCAAAATTCCATTTGTGCACAACCAGTAGCTTCGATCAAAATATGAAAAAGTTACACACCCTGAACGCAAAATAAAAATTTAGTCTAGTACCATTGAATGATAGCTCGGTGTCTCTTGGTCATATTTAGATGAATTGTGGTCTCTTTTGGGCTAGGGCTTTTTATGGAAATTAGACAAATGACAAATATACCCAGAATTGAAAAATAATAAATACTAGTCCAAATGACGTCAAATGTCGTGAAAATCACAAGCGGCAGAAAAAGTGTTCATTTTCTGACCCTTGAAGATTCCTGATGTGCTTGTATGACAACTGTTGATAAGGAAAGGCCTATAGTTTTACATAGTCGTTTTCAGGTATGTTTGATTCATTAATTAATGACGCTGTTGTATTGGACAACAGAAATAGTTGTAATTGATAAAAAAGAAACTTAAAACTGCACTGAAAGCTTCTGGTTGGGTTTTCTACTAACAGGTTCTAACTGTTACTCTTGATCCACTTTAAGCTCAAAAGAAAAGGCCAAATGACAATGTATTCCACTTAGAATTTTGAAGGATCATAGTAGTAGGTGCATGTTAAAAGGCTGGCTCGTTGAAAATAATAATGTATGCAAAAATGATTTATTGTTTCCAGTACACCAAGAGATTTTATCGAACATGTCCGTGACACCTATGACTAATGGCGAGTGTACGCCACCGTATTAGCCATGATCAACAAATGTGTGTTTTCTTTTAATGTGAAAATCCGAATCAAGATTGAGAGTAAGCCAGACCGATAAGTTCCATATGATGTACTAAGACAGAATAATTGTATCGCGAGTGACCGGCCTCCCGCCTCGTCGGTATTAGAAGTCCTAACATTGACAGTCCTTGCAGTTCCAGAGTAACCTGCCAAACCCATATAAACATATCTTGACATGAAAAGACAATGGCATGTCTAAAACAAGGGATAGAAACTGGACATTCTGCTGCGGTAAGCCAACGCATTGGTCTGTGTTTCTTTTCTGTAGCGACGTAATTTGATTCACGGTTAATTTGACGCTCTGGTCAGGTCTAACTATCGCAAGTCACTAAGTGTTCTAATATGTGTATCTAAAGGGTTAGTGCGTGACCACAACCGTTTTCCATTTCATAGCAAAGAAATTTCAAATGTAAATGATTTAACGAACTGTCTCCTAAAATTTTGGAACTGTCAGAACGCAGCTGCCTGTTTCAATGACAGGAAATTAAGTCGTAGCTTACTGTAAACATGTATGTCACCTAGTCTGCCCAAGTCCCCACCACAGCCTAGGGAATGCTTGTAGAATATGTCCAAGCTATCATGAATTCAAGATTGGTCTGATTTTTTTTTACATGTCAACTTAGCAGAAACGAGGTCGGGGCTGTAGGATGATGTCAGGAGCAGGATCATCATGAAGAAGGGACGACGAGGAGCGGATATGAGATGAAGCGATAGGTAAATGCACTTGACCCGTTCTTTTTGGCAGAGTTGTTGAAGGGTCTTATCATAAAGAAAAGGAAAAGAACAATTTCATCATCACGGACGCTTCGACTTGAATCAAATGTCAAAGTTTGCTCCACCAAAGAATTATTTCTGTACGAAGCAGAAACACTGTCACAAAGACCGTACAGATGCTTTGAAAATGAAATATATCTTGTCGTATGCAGTGTCTGGAAAACAGTCATCAGAGGATTGCGTCCCAGATTTAGGACATTGTGTGTAACATTAGAAGATATATCCTATTTTAAAACAGATATATTTTCAATTTGATTTTTTCAGTTTTCAAAAAACGTGTATTATTATATTTCTTATCATTCTTCTTCTTCTTCTTATATCTCTTATCATTTTTATTCTCCTGATTCTTATTAAAAAAACAAATCATTTTGGAATAGTTTGAATATTTCGATCGGCTAGAGCGTTCAGGTTGATATGTGTGTGTGTGTGTGTGTGTGTGTCTCGACCTTTGCACAGGTCGGGCTAGAGCGATCCACACAGCTCCTACCATCGCAAGGGATGTTGCTGATGCCTAGCACTGGACGACGAGCTGTATCACTGAAGGGAACGACGTCCGTGTGCAAATTGCAACGATGGGACCGAAGGTGGGGGCCGTGCAAAACCCGGAACAACGTCGCCCTACAGAACAAGGCCATGAGAAGGAAGTGCCAGACCGGAGCAGAGCCGCGTACAGCCAAGCGATTGCACTGCTACAACTATCGAAAAAATGACACCAGTTAGAGAATTCATGGACTGACGTTCACGTGTTGTCTGCGTTATTTGACTTATACGAATATGTATTGTCTATTCTATCATGTGTATCAAAGAATATACATTCAAGTAGTGTAATTGACTAAGACGAAGACGGGCAAAATCAAACTAAGGGTGGATTTTCGAATGAAAACGATACAAACGTACGTAAGGTCTCATTGATGAGTTTTTAACTGCATTGGAAATAATGCAGAGATACGTGTTTTACATGGTGGCGTACATAATGCACATACTTGAAATATATTTATACCATTCTTTCTTTGTTGCGCTTATTTACCATTTATCATGTAAACAAATTCACGACAATTGCAATAGCTAATCATTCAGTCTTTTTTATGACCGAATATGCAGTTAGCACGCACCGGAGCGGGCACTTTTTAGCTACGACCGTACAACTCAGAAGACAGAACCCAGAACTGTGTGCCTCCGACCCAGACAGCCATCGAACATTGCCTGTTAACTTCTTTAGGTAGAAAGAAACTTTCACCAATATCACTGCTAAAAATACACCTCAGTGCAGCCGTTTACGTTTTTGGGCCGGAATTCGGAATAATACATCAACGGAACCTTAGAGTTATTGTGTATGCAATCTGAATTGAAAAAAAGCTTTTCAGTCCGTCACTTGCAACAAGATACAGCGCAACGGTTGCCGTATGTACTAGTTTATATTGTTGTGTCATGATTGGTATTCTAAGACGGTTATTTGTTTGATGATACATACTGTAACAGACCGAGATAAAGTACTAGTAACCAATGTTGTGTGATGTAGCGGACAGCTGTGTAGCTGTCTGTCAGGTAAGACAGAATATAGATTTATTTCTGTGGCAATTCAGTAGAGCAACAAACCGAAGTGACATAGCATTACGATGTCTCAGTCAGTCTACATTCAAAGTCTCCCGTGCCCAGTTTACGGGAATCCCTATCTTTGTGTCATTTCTTTATCGTTAGCGTGGTCGTCTTCAAATCAGCATCCAAAAGAATTCGTTACATGTCCAAGCATACCATTGATTATTAGAGAAAGGAAAGCGTTGTCAGAAACATCGGTAAACAGGTATTTCAATTCTGAATCATTTACCATATCGAATTCTACCTTGTTGAATTCCAAAACGCCCCTGTCAATGCAAATCATTCCATATTGTAAGCAAAACTTCATGTACAAAAATTAACAGCTATGACTCATATAACATTTTAATCTCATACAAAACCACTATCCCACCATAACACTGACTGACCATCATTGTTGTGTGGCTCTCGCCCCTACATGTCTTTCCGACAAGTCCATGACAACAAGTTCACAACATTCCACATCATCGTTAACACATCAAAATCGAATACAAAAACAACCACCATATTGTTGTTTTTTGTTGACCTTGTTTAAAACAGACTAATCATCTGTTGTGCGGCTGTCGTCCCTACATGTCTTTCCGACAAGTCCGTCACAGCAAGTTCACATATTCCACAGCATCGTTAACACATCAAAATCGCATATAAAACCACCATCCCATGGCCATTGTTGTTGTTCTTTTGTTGTCCTTCTTGAAAACCGACTAATCATCTGTTGTGCGGCTGTCGTCCCTACATGTCTTTCCGACAAGTCCGTCACAGCAAGTTCACATATTCCACAGTATCGTTAACACATCAAAATCGCATATAAAACCACCATCCCATGGCCATTGTTGTTGTTGATTTGTTGTCCTTGTTTAATACAGACTAATCATCTGTTGTGCGGCTGTCGTCCCTACATGTCTTTCCGACAAGTCCGTGACAACAAGTTCACAACATTCCACAGCATCGTTAACACATCAAAATCGCATACAAAACTAGTCATCCATTGTTGTGCGCCACAGCATCGTTAACACATCAAAATCGCATACAAAACCACCAGCCCATTGTTGTTTTGTTGTCCTAATTAAAGACTAATCATCTGTTGTGCGGCTGTCGTCCCTACATGTTTTTCCGACAAGTCCGTCACAACAAGTTCAAAATATTCCACAGCATCGTTAACACATCAAAATCGCATAAATCCACCATCACATTATTGTTGTTTTGTTGTCCTTGTTTAAAACAGACTAATCATCTGTTGTGCGGCTGTCGTCCCTACATGTCTTTCCGACAAGTCCGTGACAACAAGTTCACATCATCGTTAACACATCAAAATCGCATAAAAACCACCATCACATTGTTGTTGTTTTGTTGACCTTGTTTAAAACTAGTCATCCATTGTTGTGCGCCACAGCATCGTTAACACCTCAAAATCGCATACAAAACCACCAGCCCATTGTTGTTTTGTTGTCCTAATTAAAAGACTAATCATCTGTTGTGCGGCTGTCGTCCCTACATGTCTTTCCGACAAGTCCGTCACAGCAAGTTCACATATTCCACAGTATCGTTAACACATCAAAATCGCATATAAAACCACCATCCCATGGCCATTGTTGTTGTTGATTTGTTGTCCTTGTTTAATACAGACTAATCATCTGTTGTGCGACTGTCGTCCCTACATGTCTTTCCGACAAGTCCGTGACAACAAGTTCACATATTCCACAGTATCGTTAACACATCAAAATCGCATATAAAACCACCATCCCATGGCCATTGTTGTTGTTGATTTGTTGTCCTTGTTTAATACAGACTAATCATCTGTTGTGCGGCTGTCGTCCCTACATGTCTTTCCGACAAGTCCGTGACAACAAGTTCACAATATTCCACAGCATCGTTAACACGTTAAAATCGCATATAAAACCACCATCCCATGGCCATTGTTGTTGTTGTTGTTTCGTTGTCCTTGTTAAAACAGACTAATCATCTGTTGTGCGGCTGTCGTCCCTACATGTCTTTCCGACAAGTCCGTCACAACAAGTTCACATATTCCACAGTATCGTTAACACATCAAAATCGCATATAAAACCACCATCCCATGGCCATTGTTGTTGTTGATTTGTTGTCCTTGTTTAATACAGACTAATCATCTGTTGTGCGGCTGTCGTCCCTACATGTCTTTCCGACAAGTCCGTGACAACAAGTTCACAATATTCCACAGCATCGTTAACACGTTAAAATCGCATATAAAACCACCATCCCATGGCCATTGTTGTTGTTGTTGTTTCGTTGTCCTTGTTTAAAACAGACTAATCATCTGTTGTGCGGCTGTCGTCCCTACATGTCTTTCCGACAAGTCCGTGACAACAAGTTCACAATATTCCACAGCACCGTTAACACATCAAAATCGCATTAGAAACTACCATCTCCTTGTTGTTGTTTTGTTGTCCTTGTTACAAACAAACTGTGAAACTGTGGTCCCAATATCTTCCGACAAGACCGCAACAACAAGCTCAAAACATAACCACAGCTTCCTCAAGATGCCTCACGCCCAGCATGCCCCACACCAAACATGGCGACACCTTTCCCAACATGGCAAAAACTTTCCCGGCATGCCTCACTCCCAGCATGCCTCACTCCCAGCATGCCTCCAACATGGCGGCGCCCTATAATACAACATGGCGGCGCCCTACTCCGCTAACGAAAACAAAACAGGTTGTGCTATCGCAAACCTGTAATGAAATGAGTAACGTATTTGTCTACAGACATGATTCTACATAACAAACCTGGTTTATTTGGCAAAGGTATGTGTTCGTGGAACTCTAGTTACAAAATGCAGTGATTCTGATTTTCTTGAGATGAAAAAAAATGGGGGATGGACAGAAAACTTGATTTTTACCATGGCAACAGGTTTTTATCTAAAAGAAGGCATATATAAGTACTATTACTAAGAAAATAGGAGGCAAATGGACTTTTGACCCCCGCCACCATTGCTTGACCTTTAAAAACATTCACTCTGTAAGTTTAGACTTTGTCAACATTGTCACTTTCCCTCGGGGCTAAATGTTACACAAATAATAGGTTCTTCTTTGTCGAAGGGGAACGTTCGCGTAGCCATATGTAACACTGCATTGCTTTAATAGTAGACTAGTGTGCATCCTTCAATCTGTGCCCAACTAGTGTGACTCCAAGCCCAATTGTTACACATTACGAATTACAATTGTTGTAAATGTTAAAATGACCTTTTTTCCTGCTGGTCAAATAAATCATCGCCCAGCTTTCCGTAGGAGGTAATTCCCTCTGCACCCAAAGCTGCTTCACCTCCATCTGCCGTACAATGTAAATCACAAAGTAGAATGGTAAGTATGTATATATCTATCGATTTGTTTTGCGGCAGATATTATGTGAAGTAAACGTAAAAATATATTTGTTATATCATGATATCCCGCATGATATCAAATTAATAGCCCCGCTTCTCACAGTGCTGGGGTGGATGATAACAAGGCAGATCGACTTTTGTCAAAATTGGAAAATGAAACTTATTGAACATTTTAACAGATAAACTCAATCTCTAATCAACATTCAACACTCAACTAGATCAACAACTTAAGTTAGCATGTAGACGCTGTTATCAAGGGTAAGAAGGTGGATCCGCATAAATCTTGCGTTGGAAAAAAATAAATATTTCTTCAGCACAGGATTGGGGGTGCACTTGACGGAAGAAGGGAATTGGCCGTCTCACCTTCCAATATCATACCCAAAACACAGTGGATTAACAGGGTATGCCACCTGCCTTTAAAAGCAAGTATTTAATTATCTTTACCTGATGATGATTTGGCTGCTACATATCAACTATTCATTACAGCTTCTCATCATTTCAGTATGATCTCGTTAGTATCGCCAGACCTTAACCCTATCTCCACCGGGCTTTTTTTAAATTCCTGGGGCCGGGGTGGGGTCATTGCCCCTCCCCCCCTTCGTAATTTCAAAACGGCTTCGCTTACAATTATATATCACCAAATTTGCAGGAGATGATGTACTTGTAAAGGGTCATAATTTCTGTAATTTTGATGTAATATGAAGTTATGATGTAATATGAAGTAAGTATGATGTCTTACTGTGATTTTATTGACTAACCGTCTAAATGGGGAATTTTCATTATAATTAAAGTTATAATAAACATTGGCTAATAAGGGCTTCTCATTGTTCAATTGTTCAATAATAATTCTAGGAGAACTCACCTAGTTTGGCAGTCCTAGAACACGTCGTTCGTCGGAGTCATACGACGTCAATGTTTGCGCGGGGCACTTTGAGACCCCCCCCCCCCCCGTTAGATAGGGTTAAGGCACTAAAACCTAGGCAATTTAGGCAACGTTTCAGTATGCAAACTGGTATTTGTTGCACTTACCTTTGCTGATGAAAGAGACGCCACCTGTTGGACCAATGGGCGGTTGCTTCATCCTTTGAACAGCTTTTTCAGAGAGGTCACAAAGGTAGGGGACAAGGACCAAGACGGATCCAAATTTTGATATACTTGAGCTATCCAGCCCTTTCATGCCAAACTGCTTCAAGTAATCTGAACGTTCACGGACAGTTACCATATAGAGATCAGAAACGTCAGCAACGTCTGCCAACATAGTACCCAATTTGTCCACATGTTCAGAAGTTGATCCATATTTGAAAAGGGTGTCTCGAATGTTCTTCAATTTCTCAACTAAATCTAGAATGTCAGTCAGGATAGACACATTGGATTTATCGAACAAATCACTTTTCATAGCATCCTTGATGTATTTCAACGATGTTACAATCTGTTCCGATTCTTTTTTGCCTCGAACCTTTATGCAGTGGATAACGTTTTTGAGTGCTTTTAACACAGTTTCTCCTTGTCCCCTTGATATGCATGCCTTATATGCCTCTCTGATGCTGGTTATCTCGCCGCATAAAGCTGTAACAGCAAACACAATCATCAAAGTAACATCTAATCACATTATACCGAAAATAGATGTAATTTCTGATGACCTGTTGATGTAACCGTCAGCGCAACTCAGACAGCCTTTGGTTGCCTGCGCTTAATGCGCTCGTGAATATGGAATTGAATAAACCACTGCTGCTATCAACTACATTTACCACTATTATCAACTATATTTACCACTATGGAAGCATATAGTATTTTCTCCTTTTGAACATTGAGCAAGTTAGGTATTCATTCGCAGAACTAATCAATCTATTACCTTTTGATTAAACAGATATACATTCTACAAGTCCTATTTGGGAATAAATAATATGTGTGTGTGCAGTAAGAGTTGATATCTTTAAATTTTTAAATCTGTCCATCTAGACCCAAACGATGACCATTTCCACCTTTCTTCATCTGCAGCCCCTGTATACATAATTACGACTCCTAATCCTCCGGTAAGCGGTAAGGATCAAACCAGCTCTTTTAGTACTGGCGAAAAAGGGCACATCATAGTGTGACCTGTATCGTCACATGTTTCGTGCTACCCTACGTCAGCCACTCACCGTCCTCCATCAGTGGTTTCCCAAGGTGCTCGTACCCTCCTGTCATGAGTGCCTCACAGAAAGCCCAAAAAGCACCAGGACCACGAGTTGGTACGTCGGTCATTAGGGCAGAAGCCTTGTCTTCCCATGTCGTTCCTGTGTTTTCTATTTCTGCCCACATCCTATCAGTGAAGATTCTACTCCCAATAAGGCTTTCTCTGACATGACTGATCCTTAAATCCTTGACAATACGCCGCCGATGTGCTTGAAGTATGTTCCGGTGAGATGAATTCATCTTGAAGACAGCAGTGTCACAAGTAAACCTTGTTTGGCTGTAGGAGCCCAGTCCTATTTGATCGTTGCGCTTTGAACTTCTTATTGACCAAACAAAAAGGCCTGGAGGTTCAATCAACAACAATCGGTAACAAAAACGCCCTCTTTTGTGATGGCCTTAACATAACCAGGAAAAATGATATCCAACAATTATGCTACGTTTAAAGAGTATTGGATAGAAACGATATTGTTTTCTTCTGAGAAATACCCTTACACTAAGTTTATGTCTAAGTTAATGCATGTTGGCATCTACCATACCTGGCGTAGGAACGCAAAGTTTGTTCTATCTTTTGTGGATTGAAGTACCGATATATCATTATATGTTGATCCAGCAAAGGGCCAGGGGGTCCAACTAACAACTGAGTCCATAGGATACAAAAACATGGGTGAAGTAATCATGGTGTTTGTCTGGAGGTGTTTGGTACAAGGAATAATAATTTCTACTTAAACCCATTTCCAATTATGTCTGGAAACTACAATGATCTGGGTACCATAGGAGAGTAGTTAATTGGCCCCACCTTGTATAACACAGGCTACCGCTTATTTTACTTGCTACTAAGGTGTAGTAAAATCTGGGGAGGTTTAGTTTGTGTTTGTCTCAGATACATTACATTGTAAATATTGACACTGCCTATGATCCAGCTTCAGCGCTGTTCAAAAACCAATCATGAGTCTTTTTTTTCTGTTTCTTCTATCAATACAAGTCGTTCCTTTGGGGTTAGGAAATCTAGTGTTCGTCATATCAAGTGGTTTTAGACAAAACCAAAGATGTTATCACCAGAAAATAGCTTATGTAAAACACGTGTATGTTCAGCAAGAGTGTAGGTCAAGACAGGACATCTAAACCATTATGTTTGGCTGAATTTCTTTGACATTAAATATATACTATGTCTTTTTACTATCAATCAGCATCACACACCAAGGCATGAACTTAATATGTAAAATGAATTGATTACAAACGTTTTGATACAAGATGTGGATAATGTACAACTAAATGTGACTTTTTTGTGAGGTACAAGAACAAATACAAATACATATAACAAGTACTGTCTGGCAATAAAAAAAAACTAAATACTCTGTTGGCATAAGATCACTGATGGGTGTGACGCTTTACAATATCCATCATATACAGTGTACATATACCTGTTGTTAATGTGCAAAGATACATACTAGTAAAACATGTGGCAACATGCAAATATGATAAAAATAAAAGTGAGAATTTCTCCATGACCCTTCTTCAGCTGTACTTAGTAGCGCACATGAGCTGTCACTATTCAAATATTGTAGGGTCTGTGGGAGTTGTCACAAAATGAAGAAATCAACATGATTTACTAACACATTAAACAGCTATCTGTAGGAAGCATCCTGCTGTATGTTCATCACTTGTGATACAGCTCTCCTCTGCTAGCCGTCACTGTATGTTAACATAGTAAAACAGGTCTGTTAGAAGTTTGACCAAGCATACATGTATGCTTGTGTGCATGTGACTGTGTGAATGTATGTATGTACAAGCATGTGTTTGTGTGTGTATGTGCAACTAAATCTATGGTCGCTGGTAGGATCACGGGGAAGCTGAAGGCTGGAGGATGATCTGACCCACAGGAGGTTTGGGACTGAGGGTGATGCGGAATACACCATGTTGTAGCTTATCTATGCCATACCCACCTGAGAAATCACGTTTAAATGCAAAATACAACAGAAGTTTAGAAAATTTGGTTCCCTCGAACGAAAATTGTTACAACAGCAATACCAACGTCCGAATCAGGTATTCAAATTTTTGACAGCATGCGCACTCAGTACATTAGAAATATTCAATGGAAGCCTGTGTGATGAAACTTGGAAGCCTGTGTGGTAAGGCTTTCTATCATCCAGTCCGTAACACCTGTATCAAACATTATTGCAATCAAATATAGCATGTACCTTGGTCTTCAGATTTGTAATTGTGTGCTTACAGCATTGCTAACCATATTGTGTATAGATTGTATTGGGATGTACTTGGCCTCTTTCTTTATGCTTTTGTCTCAGACTCTGATAGATAGAGTCACACTAGTTCATTCTGACAAATCCTGAAAATAACCAGGCAAAAAAAATCACATGAATTTCCAACCTTTTAGTTCTTGATAGCTAGTCTTCCTGACCACTGGTCGGTTCATATTTCCCTGTCCTCCTGTCAATGATGGTAATCTCACCGAATGAGCTGCAAGAAAATGGTATTGGGTGTATAAATGTACAAGCCATTATACCAAAAATGCTAACATTAAAGTAACAAGGCATACAAAAATGTCAGACTTCACCCCTTCACAAGTTAACACTAAAGGTGCCCTTACCCACTAGGGGTGCTAGTGTGGCACTTCAGGGTTTGACAATGCAGAATCTGATGCACCTTCCTGTAAGGAACTTGGAGTTAGAGGTGCCACGAAGGAACCCCAATGCACCGGTTGCAAACGCAACTTTTTTTAAAGTTAAAGAACAATGCAGGTGGCCATAAAACCCCACGGGGACCCAACAGTGCCCCAATAGTGCCCCAATAGTGCCCCCACAATGCCCTCACAGTGCCATGCCGCTACCATGCCAGCAACCATTTCAAGTCACCAACTATCAATTTAAAGTAATCTTCTTACCACTGGAAAGCTAATTTGGGTGAATTTCTAATCATTTTACAGCATTTATTTTTTTGGCAGTGACAACGCTGCCATTTTCACAAACTTACTGTAAATGCAGAAATGTTTGCGTTTTTTTGTGGTGGCCACTTCACCACGCACTTACAACCACCGCAAACATTTTTCCATTATAGTATGAGACTGCAGTCTATGACACTACCGCGAAATTAAAACCACTGCAAAGTCTCCATTTTCCCGCTACCACAAACAGCAATAACATAACGAATTTCACTTTAATGTGACTTATGTTGCACCATGTATCATACAGTTTATATTATTTCATAACAAATCTCTTTTTGGTGCATTTTCATCATTTTACAGTGATTTTTCATAAATTGACAATGCTGTGATTTCCAATTACCTGTCTATTACCGGGATAAGGCTAAAAAGGCAACAGTACTGCACATCAGTGTGAGGGAAAATCGTCAAAATTAACAGTGCCACACCAGTACCCCAAGTCCAGTGAGATAGCACCTTAAAACCATTTGTGTGGCACTTCACATACACACACAAAGACACCACACATATACACACACACACATAAAATAACAGGTCAGGTTGTTTGTCAGACTGTATGAGGTGAACATGCAAATGTAATATGAAGCTGATCCAGGAAGCACAAAAAAATGGATTACCTGCACTTGGGGCACCAGATATCCTAGCTATCTTGTCTGCTAGTGTAGAAAGACCAGTGTTTCTGCATGCCTGCTCTAAGTGCTTGGCTGTGGCATTGCTGCCATTCTTTTCTCTCCACTTTCTAAGAAGTTCGGACTTTTGCTGGCCAAAATTGTCTCGAGCAGCACTGCGGATTTTGGTGCTCTCTTGGTCCGAGAATCCTAACATTCGGGCAAACCGTGTGAACTCTTTGAACTTCAGTTGTTTCTCTACCATGTCAATAGCTGCAGAGAGTTGACGACCTGTAAACAGAGAAGGAACAAGTCATTCAATTTTCAACATAGATAACATAGAACATAGAAGATGATTTGTTAGGCATAAAGATATCATGTGCCACAAATTGCCAAGTATACATTGTACCCTACATAAAGAATAGGTAGCCTGACTACATACAGATCATGATCCTAGTGGCCTGCCCAACTAGGGGGCCCATTGGTTTGTGGGGCCAAATATCCCCTTGCAGCAAGAGATTGTATAACACACTTCACAACAGGCAGACACACAAGGTCAACACCATTCCAATTTGCTTGAGAATAGTTTGGTGGCCTTCACAACTTTCTGAGTTTGCGAGAATGCCTCCACTTCACCACAGAGAAGCTCATCAAAAAGATTGCATGTAAAGGTATATGCCACTGACCTAACGAATCCCGTTCCAACTTTAACAGCACATCCAGGAGGTGCCTGTTCATCTGTTCTAACCTCTCTGTGATGAACAGGTCCCCATCCTGGAACCATTCCTTCAGCTCGACAACTTCATCTGAAACATCATGCACAAAAAGTAAAACTCATTTAAGATCTCCTTCGACTTAAAAGATATAACATCTACCTCATATCAATAAACCTATGAACTGAATATTGCATTCCTCATGTATGTACTACAACGTTAATCAATTCAGGTACCATTGCAAACTTTAAGTGCATATTAAATTGAATTACACAATAAATATCACAATATTCACTCACCCTTGATTTATACAAGACTTTTTAAGTCAGATTCAAGTTTACCTTCCTGTACTCTGCTTTTATGATGTCTACTTGTTCCATGCATGTATTTTCACCTTAAAACGTCCGAGAACCTAGGAAACAAATTGGTGAGGCCTAAATCAACAAAACTGGAGAAAGCTACCACACACTTACTTTCTACACCCTGTATCTCCTCGATCAGTTTGGATCTATCAATTTCCTGATCTAGAAGATTCAGGACTCGTTCTTCTAAACTGCTGACTTTTGCCTCCAGTGCTGTTTTCTTCTCCGTCTGTCCTCCTAATGCCTTCCTTATGTACTCCAGGTGGTTGGATACATCAAACAAACTGTTCTTAATGTCTTCATTCTGCTGCAGTAGTAGTGACTGATGTTCTATCTTCTTGTCCATCTGGTCTATCTTCAATGCTTGTATGTCCATCTTGGAGTTCAGCTTTTTGATCTCCTCCAAGATGCCGTTGCTGTTACGGTCCCTGTCTTGTGAGAAGCGCATCTGTGTCTGTTCCAGCTGACTGATTCTCTCAGAGGCTCGGTCAAGCCTTGACATCATAGTGCCCTCCATGTCCCTGTAGCTCCTAAAGAAATTTACAATATGTAATATTATTTTCTTAATAAGCCGAAACTGTCCAAGAAGAGCACTGACAAAATCTGGTCTATAGATGGTCTGGTCTATAGATGGTTACTTATACATATAGAATACAACCCGGTGTACATGTGTTGTATTCTGCATCACCCGAGGTTCCAGACGGACCGCGGGTTGGATTGCCAGACGGCCTTTGGCGGGAGGGCTGGGACCAAGAGTGATGCGGAATACACCGTGTTTGAAGCCTGTGTGGTATGGAGCCTGTGTGGTACGGCTTTTTATCGCACAGTCCGGATAAACTGTATCGAACGTTAACGCGGCCCAGGTATGACATAAAGGGTTTTTATCCCATTGCGAGTTTTGTTCAACACAAGGCCACATGGACCTCTTCTGGGCTTGATGCTTATATCCATTGGAAAAGTTCTCTAAGGGACCGCCAAAAAGTGGTACATGCAGCAGGAAATTGATTACAGAATTGACTGTACTTCATGTGCATGTACCATCTCATTTCACAGTATTCTGTTTAATTCCCATGTATGATGATATTTTGTCAACGCACCTTGCAGAAGATTTACTTTCAGGTAAGAACACATTATCCTGTGGTTCAGGGTAAGGTGACATGGCTACTCCCTCCACTACTACATCACTGAATGGCTCCATCCTTTCAGCTGTGCAAAACACAAGGTCATACATTTGTACATTTCTACACTATACAGGTATCTGTTTTTGTACTTCTCTAGAAGTTGTCAAGGTAATCAAATATGGTAGACTTTAAGCCATTCTGAAACATACTGCCTTCTGTCCCTTCCAATCCCACAGATAAATATATCAGCACTGAAGATGTATGGCAATGTTGAATTATGTATACATGTCAATCATAATTGGTATGGCAGAAACACACACCGACACAAGACACAGGCACACACAGAAACAGACATACACACACACAGACACATACAGTCACACACACACATGCACACACATACATTGTTTTTTTTGTACACTGACAAGCCAAAAGCAATTAAATTTCAATCTCTTGGTGTTGTTGCTGTAACCATATAAAATTGTAGCCTTTGTAATAGAATGATAGGAAATTGACTATTAAAGAATTATTCTAGGAGTGTGTCTATGTGTCACATACCTTCCTTGTAGGAGAGTCCCCCACTCTATCTGAGCTGTGTCTCTTTGTCAGATGAACTGCTTGTTCAGAGAGGTCACAGAGATAAGGGATGAGCACCAGAACTGAGCCAAACTTCAATTTACTGGAGGCGTCCATCCCCTGCATGCCAAAGTCTCTCAGATAATCTATGCCTATGCTAAGAGTCATGTTGTGGAGAGTGGAAAAGTCGGCTCCATCAGCCAACATGGAACTCAAATTTGACACATTATCAGGAACAGACCCGTCTTTTTGAAGCTCGTCTCTAATGTGCTTCAATTTCTCAACGAGCTCAAGAATTTCAGTCAAAGCCGACACATTTGATTCGTCAAATGAAGGACTTTTTAAAGCTTCTTTGATGTATTTCAAGGACGTTATTGTCTGTTCTGAGGCTCTTTTGCCGCCACGCTTCTTGAAGTGAATGACTTTGTTGAGTGCTTTTGTAAGAGTTACTCCTTTCCCTCTCAACAAGCATTTCCGATATTCCTTCCTGATGTTGTTGATCTGTCCGTTTAGGGACTGGTCCATTGTTTGTGTCTGGAAAACAATATTACAAATCTTAGTTAACAAATACAACCAATTCAAACCTTTAAAAAAAATCTCTCATTATCTATGCGGTTTCAAGAAGGGATATGGTATTGGTAAGAGAACCAATATATTTAATTTATGATTTGTAATACAGTATTTTGAATGTTAAAACAAGTTAGATGCATGATGGGGCTCGTAATTTTTCCATTGAACAGTTGAACACAGTGAAAAACAAAACTTACATTGGTCATACTTTAAGTTTGTTATACCGGTAGTTCTGAAGTAGTTTCTGGCCAAAGCAATTTATTTCTTAGCTTCTCAGACATTTCTAAGTAAAACTTCAGCAGCAGATCTTCACAAAAAACATAAGGCTAGGGTGAGAACTGGCATCTGACTCTGACTTTTATAGACTTTTCAGTTCAGTTTAGTTCAGTTCATCCTCAAAGAGTTGACACCAGGGTCTGCACAGACTTTTCCCCCAACTTAGTTTTATGTATTGTGGATATTCCAATCTTGCCTTATTCTTTTAAAAGCAAAAATGAAGAAATTGATAAAAAAGTGATGATGGCATTAGCACACCTGGCACAAAACTACATGAGTCACAGGTGTTCAAATGCATGATCACAATAGGTAACATGATCCTAACCATTTATACACATCCTTTGTTCCACTACTTGTTTACATAAAGATTACACCATAGCTACAGACGTTACAAGTGTCTTGTTAAGAGATTTTTTTATAGTCTGGACAAAATGCTATGCTTTCAATTTTTCAGTATATCTCTCTTTTTCTTTAGGTTTCCTTTCAATTAAGGTAACATGGATTGTAAACAGGAAGTTAGGCATAAAAACTGTTGCTTGGAAGAACGTAACTCACAAGAGATTTGAATTACTTAAAACTGTTGATCAGTTATACAACCAAGTCAAACATCTTACATGTACAATAATTACAATTCGTTCTGTTCATGAAAACATTACTAACTTTTTAAGAGGATTGTAATATTCAATTTATACAATTTAATCATTCAAAGGTATATGATAATGTGAATAAGATGAACCGAGTAAGTGGTACCTATTCAGTATGTGCTACAAGGTACATATTAAGTACAAATAGAAGAGTTCTTACTTGACCATTCACAGCTCCTTCGTGAAAGTAGTGATGACTGGAGCTTGGTGTTCGTCTACCACGTGCCTGGATTGACTCTAGAGCATGTTGTTGGTCAGCTGTAACAACAAAAACCTTGTTACTGCATGTGCCAGTCACCTCACTAATTCTTTAACATAATTATGTATGTTACAGAAGAAAATCAAAGAACACACACCTAGTAAGTTTTCCTAGGTGTTTTTTTACTGCAAATATTCAGTTTTAGTTCCCATATTGCTACTGTGTCTGTAGATACTCAGATATGCACAGCATTTAAGAATTTGGACTACCTTGTGTCTTTGAAAGATGAGAAACAGGGTATGCTTTGTAATATTGTATTCTAGTTCTATACTACTCACCTTCCTGTGTCAACTGCTCCCCTAGAAAATCATACTCCCCTGCCACGAGCGCCTCACAGAAACACGAAAAAGCGTTGGGACCTCGGGTCGGCAGTCTGTCTAGAAGCCGGGACGCCTTTTCTCGTTTCGACTCCCCGCCTGCCTTTTCGATTTCCTCCCAAAGCTGCGTGCTAAACACTCCATTCTCGATGAGACTGTCTTTGACGTGAGCCACGTCTAAGACTTTCACTATATCTGTGCGATGCCTTCTTAGTATGTCCTCGTGTGCAATATTCATCTTAAACGCTCTAGCGTAGCAAACATTTACTGGTGTAGAAATTACAGTCTTGTTTGATGACTACACTGCGTAGTTTATTTTCACCCTGGGAGGGGTCAGAGGGTTTAAATGGGAGTCAATGGGAAGGTCATGAATGCCAAGGTGTCTTGTTTCACTTTTCCTCTCTCATTGCAAACTCCCATACATCAAGACATTTGGTCTTTTGTGGTCTCTTGGACACAGCTAGCAAAAGGAGGATAATGTTTCTATCACAATACCCAGACTTATTGTATGTTGATACTCAGCTTAAATGTACGCCTATTTGTGTATGCTTGCAGTTGGAAAACACTGCATGAATTTTGGTGTGTGGTCATGTTAAAAGAACTTTCAAAATGCTGTGCATATTTCATATGGCAAGAAATAGTAAGATGTTTCTTTAAAAAAAGCCCTACGTCACACAATGTTATGTGCACTTAGTACAGGTCGCTAACAACATTGTTATAAATTCTACACAGGAAAACCCTAGGTTGTAAGATGTATTACTACCGTACTGTACCTTTTGATGTTAGAAAAACGTGCAATATATAATACGGAAATCTTTTTATTGACTGGGATTTCTGTAATGACAAAATACTATTTTCTTTCTAGAAACTAGTGTCTCTATAAAGAAGTGTTTTGGAAATTATCTGCTTGTTTTATACATCACACCTAATTCAAATTAAGTACACATACAAATAAATGAGCATAAAGGGCTCCTAGATAGCTACAAACATACACAAGAATATTAATTTGAAAAGACATGGATGTAATCATTATGGTAGTCTACAACCGACTTACAGTACAAGATGATTATCCATCTTTTTAAAGCTTGTTGGCACCCAAAGATTATTTTTTTCCAAAAATGTGTACGCAAACTTTAACTTTCTGATATGTCTTGTGCTACAGCCTTGATGTGTTACGTGCCTAAATTTAAAGCATGTATG
Source organism: Branchiostoma floridae (assembly GCF_000003815.2). Classification (NCBI taxonomy): domain Eukaryota; kingdom Metazoa; phylum Chordata; class Leptocardii; order Amphioxiformes; family Branchiostomatidae; genus Branchiostoma; species Branchiostoma floridae. The sequence continues at coordinate 8,074,639 of NC_049994.1, read as the reverse complement.
TACAGCAGATACTGTATTTTGTGACAATTCTTAACATATGCAAACCATTACCATAAATTCAAATACATGATTGAAAAAAATTTTGACAAATTGAAATGATCAGAACTGCATATACCTATCATAATGATGCTTTGGCCAATATGTTGCACCAAAGACTATCACATACATGTAAGTATCATAATGATTGTGGCTATTCTGAAATCTCTAAATTGACATTCCTTCTGCCATTCATTTGTTCTAACATTTCATCTATTCACTTATCAAAATCTTTCACAGACATGCAAAGAAATCATTACATATCCATGCAAAGTGCTGCTTGACATACACTTGCATCTCACCAATCACCATTCTCTTTTTCATCAAAAGAGAAATACCAGTTAAATTCTGTCTTGTCTTCAAGAAATATTTTTGTCATACTACTACTTCCAAATCTTTTAAGAAATGAAAAACACAAACAACATAAATCTAGCCACAAGTGTTGTTGAGCAATTTAGCTCATTGCATTGATAGTCCTTACGTACAGGTAGTTCATGATCAAGATGACAACATGTATCTATCAATGTTAAGTTTTTAACCTGTAGATTACTGAATTCAAGCAGTCTTAAAACATGTATTGCATTTCTAGCTATAATCACTTATGCTTCTTAGGAAAACCTGATGAGGTGTAAAATTGATATATGGTACATGTATGTTTCAAGTAGGTGATATTTGTATAATTTTATAAAGTTCATAAGTGTCACTTAATGTTTACTGCTCTATTAAGTTAAGTAGAATCATAAGGCTACAGCAAGTAAATTTTATGTATGATATCAGCACTCTCATTATTTTGAATTTGAAGAAGAAAAAAAACAAGAAATTTTCCACTCAGATGATCAGCATGATGATAAAGTACCAAAATGGTACAGTGTTCTTATAGAAGTGACAGTGGTGAGATAGCCACGACTGTAGTTACAGAAGTGAAACTTGTTGGTTGTTTGAGAAGTTACACTTGTGTGTAGTTTGAGTGTAGTTGAGTGTAGCCTCTTGTTTTTTTCCCTCTCTCATTGAATTTGGAGTCTGCAGAGGATGTCATCCATAAAATTCACTTGCTATGGCCTACATTAAGAGTCTGATATACGTATAACATATATTTGTTTCATTAGAAAGTGATCCTGGAAAATTAAATATGACGTTCAACCATACTTACAAATAGCATACTGCTGGCAAAAATATTTCAATTGCCTTTTCATGTCTTCAACACTGTCAACTTATTTCCAAAGTCTAAACCAAACATGAACTGAACTTGAGAACCAAACGAAAGTTGTAAAGTTTGTCTGCCTATCTGAGTGGAGGCTTGGTTTTTACATGTCCTCCAGTCCAGGGATGGGGAAAGCGATGGCGAATGCCTCCACTTCAGCACGGAGGGCAGCAATCTTGGACGAGAATGGTTCCTCCACCATCTTAGCCTTGAAGTCCTTCAGCATCTTACCAGACACTGTCTGGATCTCAACAGCCAGCAGGATCGCTGTAGGTAATAGAAAGTAGGTCGATGAAGGTTAGACATTCGGGTAATGAGATATGCCAAAAAGCAGTTACTCAAATCAAACAACTGGAATAATGAAAGACATCAAATGGTGTCTGAAACGTCTGACCGTTTCCAAAATCATATTTAGTTGCTTGAGTAACTGCTTTTTGGTGTGAGTGATACTAAGTAAATGAGATTTAGGTGCAGCAAGGAAATCACTGTACAACTCATGTCACATACATAGGTCATGATAACCTCCTAAATTGACATTGACATTGACATAGTCATTTATGTACATGTGAAATGCAGGTCTTGTGAGTTTATGACACCCAAAACTTCAAAATATAAGACTGAGCAGAAATGATTCTTGTACTTGCAATACATTCAAGATTGAACTGGCACAATTGTTTATGCAAAAGTAAGTTATTGCCTGAAATTAGGATTACACATGACAAGTTTAAACAGCTCCAAACTTGAGAGGAGGCAGCTGGAATCTCCTAAGTTAAACCTACCTCTGTCAATAAAGTCTGTAACTTTCTCAAAGTCCTTCTCCACAAAACCGCGGGATGTCAGGGCTGGTGTTCCAAAACGCAGACCACTGGGGTTCAGGGCACTCTTGTCACCTGTTCAAAACAATGTAGAATTTTATCTTCACTATTAATATGGACAAAACAATTGAAACGCTGATATATAAGATATACAGCTACAGGTAATGGATGTTTACAAGAATCTTTTACATGTTACAGTAAAAAGAAAGGAGGTACCATTAAAGTCAGAAATCAGTTACATGTACATTAACTTTGTTCCTTTCATACTTCCTCTCACAATTTGATACATACGGTACTTCCTTTTAGTTTTACATCATAAACATGAATAAGCACACTTTTTCCTTTTCTTCTTCAGTTCTTTGTACATCATTATGATATCTAAAATGAACTTGGATGAAGTGTGTTAGGAGGGACATCAAGGTGTGCGATCTAACAGTGGTCGACCCACTGGACAGAGCCGCATGGAAGTGGGGTGTGAAGACTATCCAACTGCTGCCTACCCCTGCATCAGGGATCCCAGCAGCAGTATAATCAAACAATGGATAATAAAAAAAACAGCCCTTAAAGCTTGTTTTGTGACTTACCTGGACAAGTGTTCTTATTACAAGCGATGGAGACCTCCTCCAAGATCTTCTCTGTCTTAGAACCATTGATGCCCTTTGACCTCAGGTCTATCAGCAGCAGGTGGTTATCTGAACCATCTGTGGAAAAACATGTAAAAAAAACTTGTCACTCAAATTAGGAAAAAAAGTTCTTATTTCATACATGGGCAAAGCTTCAGAATATCTAACTCTATATTTCAAAGTGTGCTCGTAGACACCCAAAACATTACTTTTTAGGTGGACAATACTAATGCAAATTATTTTGTCAATGCGTAAGTCATCTTGCGGAGAAATATTTTTACATTGTACACCTGGTCTACTTCAACATTATTCTTAAAAAGTAAAACAAACTAACAGTTTATCTGATCTTCTAGATAGCTATTTCAATTAGTAACTCTTCTGTAGAAAGCCTTGCAAATTAGTGTTTTCTTGTAAAACAAATCTGGTTGAACATATAGTAATTACAAAGACTTTTCAATCTAATTCATCCATGCTGTGAAATGTAAATTTTGGTGGGAGAATTTCTTCACAGTGGGATGAGAGCTAAGATAGCCTGGCTTCCAGACCCTATCAAGATCTATCAGGGTCTAACTCAGTTGGCCTGTGTAGGGGCTGGAGACAGTCTGACATCCTGGCTAGAACTGAAGATACTGACCTGTTACCACATGGTATCCCTTGTCCATCATCATTTTACACATAGCCTGGCAGTTCTTAATGACCTGTTGTATGTAGGTCTTAAACTCTGGCATGGCAGCCTGTTTCAGGGCCACAGCAACACCTAAGAACCAAGAGTAGACATACATGTTAAGAACATACATAAAGTAGATGCGATGTTTATCATGCATCGCTTTGAGGAGAAATGTAATATCCTTTGTCAGGGTACAGATTGTAATACCTTCAAGTAGACACAGTAGATAGATAGATGGGATTTATTTGTAGAGATCCTTATATGTGTTTGTAAATCTTAAGGAGTTAAGTTAACTTAAGGTATGTTTATTTGTTAAGAGTTTTCAACTTCTATTCATGTCATTTATATCAATATATTGACTTGAAAATCAGTATTTATAATTAGAAGACCACTCTTGCACATTCTTAGCACTCTGTTGGATTCTCTGTTGACAAAATCTGAACAGTAATATAATTGGCAGATCTGCAATCTTTACTCTCACAAAAGTCACATAGACCTGGGTACATTCTTTCATGTTTTCTGTTCTATTTGTACTAATGAGGACCAACCGGTGAAACCTTAGATCTATACTGCGTAATACTAACCTGTACAATTCAACAGATTGGAATTCTTGATCTTTGAATGAAAACAATCACATATACTTGGACTGTAGTTTCTTGCGAGATACTTTTTCCAGTGAGTTTATTACACAGATTATTATATTTCAGCCATACATAGTATGGTGAAATATATTGTATTCGTCATGTTTCTTCTTCTTTCTTTCTCCTGTCAAATCTTCAAAGTGATTCATCTCCGCCGTTCCTGGACCGAATGACCTGAAATTTGGCACAGGGGTAGAATGGGCCAATACCTTGATGCTTTTTTCTCAGTTTTTTCATATCTGCCTATAAAATGATTTTATTGAGATTTTTTGGTCAATTTTAGACCAAAACTGTAGATTTTGGCCCCTGTACCCTGGTATTACAACCAAATGAGCTGAAATTTGACAGAGATGTGCCTTGATAATGCACCCACATAAATTCGATAACACTTTTGGTGTACAGTACAAAAAATGCTTATTTTTGCGATTTTTTGACCAATTTTTGACCAAAAAAGGACACTTTTGGCCCCTGTACCCTGGTATTACAACCAACTGAGCTGAAATTTGACAGAGATGTGCCTTGATAATGCCCCCATATAAATTCAATAACATTTTTGGTGTACAGTACAACAAAATGCTTATTTTTGCGATTTTTTGACCAATTTTTGACCAAAAAAGGACACTTTTGGCTCCTGTACCTTGGTATTGCAACCGAATGAGCTGAAATTTGACACAGATGTGCCTTGATAATCCCTTCATATAAATTCAATAACACTTTTGGTGTACAGTGCAACAAAATGCTTATTTTTGCGATTTTTGGCCAATTGTTGACCAAAAAAGGACACTTTTGGCTCCTGTACCCTGGTATTGCAATTAAATGACCTGAAATTTGGTATAGATAGGCATTAGATACTTGGTAACAAGATTCAAGTACAATTTTTGACATAAACAACTTTAAAATGATTAATTTTGGCACTTTTCTGAGGGGAAATTTGTTTTCTTTTGGCCTCCTGACGTGACCTTCCGTGACCCCGCAGAGCCACACCTGTGCGTGTCAGCCGGAGAGTTAATTGAATCAAAGACCTAGCCAATCAGCGAAGAGGAGGCCAAAGGCTAATTAATATTCATAAGCGGGGCCTCATGATCCCGTATATAGCAGTGTTCCCGCCAGGGGGAGCGAAGCCCGCCTAAGGCTCTCGCATTTTAGACTATTCAGAAGGCTTTATATTGTATCAGTTCTTAGGGGCATATCTATGATAATCGCAGCAGTCACTTAACTTCTCTTCAGGAGTTTAGCGTAACACTATTTCAGGTCAAACCGTCAAAGGCAACTAAAAACAAACTTTAACGTTACTGAGTTCAACAGTACTTATAACTTGTTATCCGAAGTTGAAACGCTAGCGATGGTATTTTCGCTGCGCTGTTAGCTCCGTGCGACTGTTGTTGACGGTCTTATAACGGTATATTTTGCACCCCTGTACCCTGGTATGAGTAACATTTGGTATAGATAGGCATAAGATAATTGGTAAAATGATCCAAGTGAAATTTTTGGCATAAAGTACTGTAAAAGGCTTAATTACAGCACTTTTTTGGGGGGAAATTGGTTTTCTTTCGTTCTCCATGCCATGACCTTTCGGACGTTCACCCCACAGAGCCGACATCTGCACCTGCGTCTAGCCGGCAGGAAGAGTTAATTCAATTAATGGTTCAGCCAATCAGCGAAGAGAAAAGCGAAGGCTAATCAATATTCATAAGCGGGACCACACAATACGTTAACTTGAAGACTCAGGCCGTACAGACTTCTCGCCAGGATTTTTTCAAAGCGTCGGACAGGGGTCCGGGGGCCGCCGAATGTCCCTGGCGGGGTCCAGGGGCAGGGCCACTGTGGGGGGGTGGACCCAGGTGGGCGAAGCCCCCCCGGAAGCTCTTGCATTTTAGACTATTGAGAAGGCTTCTTTTATCAGTTTTTTTAGGGCCATATATACGATAATCTTCAGCAGTTTGACTTTAAAATATTTCGGGTCAAAGCTTCAAAGACAACTAAAACCTCATAAACAACAAACTTTACTTAGCTCAACAGTATACAAAAATATTGTACGGGTTGCCATCCTTAGTTGAAGCGCTTATTTATAGCGCTAGTATCTTCGCTGCGCCGTTAGTCGCCGTGCGACTTTTGTTGACGATCTGATATCCCTACGTCGCCGCCTCGCTGATATTCCCACGGACATGTTTCAAGAAAAATACCCAGCAAAAAACGCTGTTCTGCGTCAAATTCTATTCTATAAAACATGTGGGACTCAGTGTTACAGTCTAAATATTTTGTAGAAGCACCGCTGTAGGAAAGAAGGTCCAAGCAATGTAAAACATCACGTAGCATGAAGTTCGCTGTCAACTGGCACACAGCACATGACTGTTTGAAACTCTAAGTCTAATCAACAGCCGTGTTTGATTGATAGCCGGCGGTCCTTTGATGAAGTCGGCGAAAGGTGCGTTAGTTAGAAAATCTGCGTTTAGTTTTGATACGTAATTATAAGTTAGACAGTGGCGAGAATGATTATTTTCTCATCAATATTTCTCTTCAGAATTATTTGAACTTAATTGTACATCTAAACAATTGGCTTACCTGTGCAATGTTTATAGTATTAATGATCAGTGTACTGAAATCATGTGTAACTATGGCTCCTAGTCAATAGATCAGCATTTTCTCTATAGTGACCACCTGTCTATAGTGGCCACATTTCCTAGTGCTGTTGTTGTTTGACATAAACTTTGAACATTTAAATTGTAAGTAACTTTAAACTGCCAGAGTTTCAGTCCAATAAAACACTCTCAGCGCCAGGGTATGAACAGACTGACCAGACAGACGAAAATAAATCCTCGAACAAGGTTCAATCGTATCTTCCGGGTCTGGCAGGAAGTTGTTAAACTAAAATAAGAATAGGCTCGATGGCTGATTGCATACAAAGTAAAACAGTTTAACAGTTTTACAGCTTGAAGAAAACAAACGCTCCTACAGTACCTGCACCTGCTTGATAATTATTAAATCGTATGCCCTACTTGAATAAAAAAAGTTCACTGCAATAATAAATGTACCCACATCACAAGGAGCTTATACTTTTTTAAACTTACACCTAGTTATCGTACTGAAAATTGTTAATGACATTACATGAAGTCATTCAACAATTTTCAGTCATGATGAAAATTTTCTGAATGGAAGGTGTGATTATTGTCATTTTCTGAAAAATAGAAGCAAGCTCTGTTTTTACCTGGAATCAATTCACAATACCAGTCCACTTTGGGGGATAATGTACATGTACTGTTAAGAGGATGTTCCATTTTTGCGCAGGGGTGATTTGGAACAGTCCAATGTTGCGTGGGAAGGGGTATGGCTGAAATATGCTGTATTTGCTCTTAAGCAAATGTCGGCCTTTCTAGTTTTCTAAACTGCTTTTACGTATGACTAAATATAGAAGTGTAACAACAACATACCTGCAATAGCATGGTTATGTGGTCCCCCCTGAAGCCCAGGAAACACAGCCTGGTTGATGGGAGACTCCAGGTTATACATGATGGGCTTCCCATCCTTCCCAACACTCCTTACACCTGGACAAGAGCACAGAGACAACATCTTAAAATCAACATTCTGAACTTTTGATTGACTCTGAAAAAGTTGTCATTTACTGCTGTGTATAGTTCGCAGTGGCTTTATTTCAACAGTTTTCAGTGACTTCCCCAATGCAAATTCATGATACAGTGAATCTAGTGAATGTGTTTGCAATGTACTACATAATGTACTTTACTATTACTACCAAGTTGTAACTATAAACTTAAAACACTGGATAATCCTCTTTTTCTCTTCTAAGAAAAAATACAGTAAACGTAAATCAATTGATCAGTCTGTGAATCAAATATACAAGGCTAAGTATAGTACTAGTATAGTATGTTCTAACACCTGTTTAGGAAACTAAATCAATTTACTAGTAATAGTATGCTAACAATAACTCAGTAGGATGTAGCAAAAGAGAACATACATGTACTTTCAATCTTAACATTGACAAAGCTTGCATTACAACTATAAGTGTATTAGCTGCCTAAAGGTTGATCTTATAAATTGTAGCTGTATTTCTCTTACATGTATGCACAATATCTCAGATAGGTATGAAACAAAATCTCTATGCATACTAGTACTTCTTTAATGTAAGTTGTAATTGTGTGCTTCTTACCTGTATTCAAGCACATCTCAGATCAGTATGATACAGAATCTCTATGCATGTTTCTTTAATGTTTTTGCTGACAGGTCCACTTTTCAAAGATAAAATCCTAAAAATAAATTCCATTACAAACCTTTCCTGAAGAAGATCATCCCTGCCCTGACACCACGCAGGGTCTTGTGTGTGGTGGTCGTCACAATGTCGCAGTGCTCAAACGGAGAGGGGACGGCCCCTGCAGCCACCAGTCCTGAGATGTGTGCCATGTCTGCCAGCAGGTAGGCGTTGTTCTCGTCTGCAATCTCACGGAACTTGGCATAGTCCAGGTTCCTGGAGTAGCAACTGATACCTGCAAGAGGGGAACATGTACATGTATTTAGCAGGCAAGGACAGGTAGTATAAGTTGCAAATCTTGGAATATTTGCATCGGTTTTATTTTCATGGTTTTTGGAGAGAGCTCAAGTATGCATGTCCAATGTACTAAACTATACATCAAAATTGTTTCAAACACTAAAAACACTACAAAAACCTTCAGTTTCTCACTACATTAAATGAATTTACAGTTACTGAAGAGATAGTAGATCTACATTTGTACAATACTGTAGCTGTACTTGGAACTACAAAAACAATAACTTGAATTCTAGCTTCAAAACCTTTTAATTTAAAGCTCTTGATAGTTTTGTAAGTATGGTCTATGGCGTCTATTCCTCCATATAACTAAGTCTAGTGCTGGTGTCTCCATTTTTTCTCCACCATTAAGATTCCCGCAAGATTTTTGAAACTTAACAACACACAAACAAAAGAACAGTGGCAAAGACAAAATCTCTTACTAGTACATACCAGCAATGATCATCCTTGGGTGGAAGATCTTTGCATTCTCCCGAAGCCTCTCATAATCAATCAGCCCAGTCTTTGGGTCCACCTTGTAGGGCATGGACTCGAAGAACACAGAGGTGGCAGAGATCTTCTTCTTGTCTGTCATGAAGCCATGGGTGAGATGGCCTCCATCAGGGAGATCCAGACCCATGATCCTTCCATGTGGCTCCACAATAGCTGAAACAAAACATTCACATGTTCATTTATTACATGTACGTGAACTTCCTCTAGTTCATGCTGAATAGGGTAGGGAATTCTTCCGAGTAGCCTTCAATATTATGTAACCCCTGATTTGTCTACTGAGTCAGTTACATGTAGTCAAACTTGTCTACGCTTCATGTTTCTGACTTAGGAAGAATAGATGTTGCTACTGTGACATGTATGAGCCACTCTTCATCTCTAATGATGTACATGTAAGGATGGCAATAACAAGTTCTCAATCCAGATTACAAAACAATTAATCTTTAGACTTTACAGTTGACCTATGTCAAAGCATGAGAGTTTTTCTCTATCTAGAAGTAGCACAATTCAGCTTTGCTACAACTTGTGTATGCCAAAAAGGTACATCAATGAAGGTTAGACATCAAGGTAATAAGATATGCCAAAAAGCTGTTACTTAAGCAACTGCATATGATTTTGCAATCACATCATGTATTTTGCCAAACAAACTTCTTGCCACCCCTACTTTTCTATAGCTAAATACTTGTAAGTGTGTTGGTTCCTTATACTGTACAATGTACATTCAGAGGTTTGATGCTTACACCTGAATACCCCTCATATATTACAAAGGTTCAACAAGACATGTAATATTACACAAGCCTCAAAAACGTGACTATCTTTCCTGTTACAACAAAGGTATCATAATTAGTTCACACAAATGGCAACGGCCAGTTCTGAAATTATATTTTTCTGGACATCTCTGTAAATAGAACGACCCTTACCTGTGAAGACAGCAAAGTTGGCAGGAGACCCAGAATAAGGCTGCACATTAACTCCCCACTTCTCTGGGTCCAGACCATACACTGACAGGGCTCTCTTTTGGCACAGGACTTCAATCTCATCCACAAACTTGGTGCCTCCATAGTACCTGTGGAACAATCATCAAACCTCTAATTGAAATTTTCTTTAACTCAAGGTACTAATGTAACTGACTGCAAGGAAGTACATATATGTATGTCTTGCACAGACAAATCTCACAGTTAATTGGTGAAAATGAGCACCTTGCTTTGGTTAGGGATGTACCTCATATGCGGTCGAGGTGACCCATACAGTGTCTACAGAAGACTTAGAAAGAACTTAATTGCAGGCTAGGCTTGTCCTATTTGACCAGTACTCAGACAAGTAGAGTGTATACTGTTGGACTGGATTTTGGCATTACCTAACCCAACCAATTAAAAGAGACAATAGAGCATACAGGGCTACCAATACAATGAGACAAATCTAGAATACCATGACACATTAATTGAAACTCCTGAGGGCATAAAATGCCAATTGGAGGCTGCACCGGTCTGTTATGTATTTTGATACATACTGCAAAAGTTAGTTATTTTCACAGGGACTAAATTTTGCAGTAGGACGGTAATGGAAGCATTGGGATTGTTTACAGTCTGTGGTTGAAGCAATTCTATAGCAAAATACAAAAAACATATTTCGGGTGTAATAAATTAGCAGTAAAACTCCAGAAACATTTCATGATTTACAGTATACAACAGGCAATCATGGAACTATAAACAGCAAAACATTTGTTTATCCAAATGTCTGTTATATCAAGAAAAATCAATCAACCGCTTGCATCATAAGTTGATGCGTGGCGGCTACAGACAGTTCAGACAGTTCTGAACCTGAATCAACAATGTATCTACCAGTGGTGTATTTTTTTCTGTTGTTTACTTTTAAGCAATCAATGTAAACTGTTGTTGACTATAGCCAACTCTCTGTTCACGCCCCCAGAGATTACCTATTGGGTCTAAGTCCAAGTACCAAGAAAGGTCATATACAAATAGGGGTTTTCCATATCAAAAAAAAGATGTTCATGCAAGGCATTTCCAACAACAAACATAATATGACACATCTCATTATTCTTGACAGTGTAATCAACTTAAGCATTTTTAGAAGACATGAAAAAATAAATGACTCATGTAAAGTGTACACACACGAAAAAAAACACATTTACATACACACACACAATTATGCTTCCAATCAAAAGTTAATCATACTAAATATGTATTTACTTGATGTCTACAATACTTTTGTAGACATTGTGGGGCCGCGTGGCGCAGTGGCAGCATATTCGGCTCGAGACCGAGTGGTTGCGGGTACGAATCCGACTGCAGTGTCACCGATCTTGTGCCCTTGGGAAAGGCACTTTACACGACTTTCCTCACTTAACTCAGGTGTAAGTGAGTATCTAGCTGCGGCTAGTGGTCTTGGCGGGGCTTTGTGGCCGAGACAGGCCTTAGGGGCATGTTCGGGCATGACGCACCCGCCATGGCACACAGGGTAGGAGGAACCCCTTACATCCTTGGTCGGAAGTCCTCCTAGGAGACGGATACTCCGAAAAACAAAGCTGCATCTGCTGAAGCCGTCTCACACGTGTCATACAGTTCTGTCACTGTGAGACTTAGTGCTCCAGTAGACAAGAGGGTGGAGAAGGAATTGCACACCCCTCCTTCACCATAAAAAGTCATGTGCAGGTCAGGCAAAACAGGTAATGCCTGTCTGCCTGCTCATCTGTCGAACCGACAGGAGAACCATAAAACAATACTTTTTAAGTTGTTCATTCCATCATTCTTTCTTTTAAGCCTGTCACACACAGCCAACCTACTCCAGAACATGGCTGGGAGTTAGTTGTGACTGAGCAAGGTCATCAATGTGGTTGTGAGTTGGTTGGCAAAGTTGCCTGCTAGTACTAGTCAGTGAGTCATTAAAGTTGTCAGAGCCAGTTAGACAGACATTTTGCAAAATTCTATTTGGGAATGCTTGGATGTAACCAGAAGAGTGAACTGGAGCCAGAATAGGATAGATTCCAGGCTATTCTCAACCTATCGCTGACCTTGATGGGGAGTGGTTGGGAGAGGGAGCAAAGTCCCAAGGACGCCCTGAATGTGTGACGGGCTTTAATACATAAAGTAGTAACAATAACAAATGCACACACAGCACAATGCAGTATGGTATGTAGCAAAAAATTGTGGTACATATATTGATATAATTTTATGTAAAGAAAACCTACCTCTGTCCAGGGTAGCCCTCAGAGTACTTGTTGTTGAGACATGAGCCCATGGCCTGTAGACAAGCAGCACTGGCAAAGTTCTCTGAAGCGATCATTTCCAATTCCCTCCTCTGACGGTCCTGTACGTTACAATATTACATGTACATGTAAAATGTCACAAAAACATATCAAAAATATATCTTAAATTGTAAATTAGGACACTGAACTTGATAGAACTTGGACACGCCAAATAGCAATTACTCAAGTCAAGCAACTAGATATGACTGAAATCTGGCATATCTTATTACCTGGATGTCCAACGTAAAATAGAACTTGGACCTTAGCTAAGATGCAGAGACAGTAAATGTTAAGGATAACTCAAACTGTATAGAAACTAGAATTCTATCTAAGAAATTTGAGCATGACTAATAACAGATCATTGCAACAAAACTCTACAAGGTACATTCAAGATACTACCAGTAAACTTTTCATTTGACATCATTTGAGAAAAGAAAGAGTTATTTTCGAGGCCTGGTCTGCCAAAGAAAGACTAAGACTGACCTTTTCCTTGCGGATGATGGCAGTGATTTCCGGGTCCACTTCCCCCACAGGTTTGGTGAGGTCCCACCAGTCCCCTGCAGAGTGGCCGTTAGTCATCTGCATTGGTTCTCCCATGGTGTCAGAATTAAGTCTTCTGTGGAGACAAAAACAAAGGTCAATTTTACAAAGCAACCGATGGTGGCAGACTTCCAGCATTATGATCTATCCCTATGTCTAAGCACATCATAATAAACATTGTAACGTTATGTTACCATACTGTTAGTGTTACAGTGTAGACCTCTTCTGATCTTGATTGGGTACTGGACAACGCCCCTCAGTTGGGGCAAAGCGTCCAGGGGGAGTGCTGCGCCTTAATGTTCCCTGAGGCGTTGGAGAACTGCCTCCTTGAACTTTGGAGCGTCTGTGATCTCCGTGACCTCGTACGGTAGGGAGTTCCAATCTCTCACGGTTTGTGGGAAGAAGGAATGTTTGTAGCAGTCTTTGTGAAAAGGTAGAGCCTTGTAAGAATTTGGGTTTGAGTGTCGCGATTGGCGCGGTACAGGCTTTAGATGAGTTTCGACCGGTAGGGCTACTTTGTGGTGTCTTGCTTTCTGTAAAATTGTTAATCTATTTGCTGTCCTTCTGTTGCGTAAAGTGTCCCACCCCAAATCAGAGACAAGTTTGGTGACACTATCATAACTATGATACGAATTTGTGACAAATCTGGCCGCTCTTTTTTGAACGGACTCTAACTTAGCAATGTGCTCTTTGTGGTATGGATCCCAGGCAGCGCTGGAATACTCTAAATGCGGTCTAACAAGGGACGTATATGCCTTTGTTTTGACTGATTTGGGGCAGTTACAAAGATTGCGTCTCACAAAGCCTAACGTCTTGTTAGCCTTGGAAGCACTGTACTGTATGTGTTGTGACCAAGAGAGCTGGTTGTTGAGTGTGACTCCTAAGTATTTGTGGTTGTTAGTCTCGGCTAGAACATGACTTCCTAATTTGTAGTCGTAGAGTTTAGGTTTACGTTTGTGGGTATAACGCATAACAAAACATTTGTCCGGGTGTAATTTCATCTGCCATGTGTTTTGCCATGTATCTAATGTATTGATGTCCTCTTGTAAGAGGGTGTGATCTCTGTCACTGTTTATCTCCCTGTAAATGACGCAGTCATCCGCAAAGAGACGGATGTTAGAGTTGAGGTTGTCGGCTAAGTCGTTAATGTACACTAAGAACAGTAGTGGTCCGAGCACAGTGCCCTGGGGCACTCCAGAGACTACCTCTGCCCACTCTGAGTGCTCTCCTCCAACTACCACTCTTTGTTTACGATTTTTGAGGAAATTAGAAATCCAGTGGAGAACCTTACCCCTAATACCATAATTTTGGAGTTTTAGGAGTAAGCGATCATGAGGAACTTTGTCAAAAGCTTTTGCGAAGTCGGTTATAATCATATCTGTTTGCGACCTGGTATCTAAAGAATGGGCTAAGTCAGTTGTAGTTAAACTAAGTTGGGTTTCACATGAACGCTTTTTCCTAAACCCATGCTGCTTGTCAGATAATATAGAGTATTTGTCAAAATGATCCATCATCTGTGATTGCACTATGTGCTCCATAACCTTACTACAAACACATGTGAGAGAAACAGGACGGTAATTTGCAGGATCAGTCCTGTCCCCCTTTTTAAAGATGGGAGAGATATTGGCATGTAGCCATGGGGAAGGGATTTGGCCAGTTTCAAGTGATTTCTGACAAATAATAGTCAGAGCAGGGGCTAACTCAGCAGCTGCTAGTTTGAGGATCCTTGTTGGTAGGCCGTCTGGTCCACTTGCTTTGTGTGGATTCAGATCTTTTAGGAGTTTGGTGACTCCGTTTACATTGATGGAAAAGTCAGGCATAGTGGGGATAGAACTACGGGGGAGGTGGGGCATGTGTTCATCCTCTCGTGTAAAGACAGAGCTGAATTGGTTGTTAAGGATGTTAGCTTTGTTTCTGTTATCTGTTTCTAGCTTTCCTTTCTGCTTAAGACTAGGGATCCCAGTTGTATCCTGTTTTAAGTGTTTGATGTGCGACCAAAACTTCTTGGGGGAATCAGAACATATAGAATTTACATATTTACGGTAGTTTTGTCTGGTAGTCTTTTTTGCTCGTTTGCGAATAGTGCGGAATTTAGTCAAGTTCTCGGTTGTTGGGTTTTTACGATAAGAGTTGTAGGCTCGCTGTTTTTTCTTATGTATTTTCCTAACCTTGTTGTTAATCCAAGGTGAAAAATTATTATTGTTAATAGTTTTGGATGGGACATATTTGTCCATCACTATCTTGATTTTGTCCACAAATTCGTTATAAAGCTCTTCTGTTGTGCAGTTGTCAATGTTCCGTTTGGCTAAATTATTACTGTAATCCTGTAGCTCAGTTCTTATGGCGGTTTCATCAGCTTGAATACTTACAATGTAACGCACAAATTGAGTCCTGATCTCTGAACACTGTACACATATATTTGAAAATGATGAAGAAATGGGGTGATTCAGAGTGTATATACAGTTTCATCAGCAACAGTTACTCATGCATGCAAAGCCGAACGCCACTGTTCTTCCTTTTGCTTTAATATGTCCATAGTCACATATTGCAATTATGTAAATGCAGAAATGTTTGCAGTAGTTTTATGTTTTCACGCTGACCACTTCACCGCGAACTTAAAACCATCGCAAACGTTTTTCCATCACAGTAGGTGACTACAGTGTCTGGCACTACTGCGAACTTAAAACCACCACAAACACTCCACTCTCCCGCTTACGCAAAATTAAATCCCTGCAAACTTAAATGCATTTACAGTAATATTATATAGATGTGTAGACTGTAAATGTGATTCATACAAACAAAAAATAAACAACAAAGGTATCAAAATATCTGCTGTAGTTACTTAAATCAATAACATTAGCACTGTAAATCAAATTGATTCAACATTCATTCTTCTTTCAGCCACTGTTCATTACCCCCCAAACATGGTACAGTCCTGAATTTATAAAGCTGGGAGAAATAACTTGATCAACAATGCATCTTGGCAAAGTTTCAAAATAATGTGTCCCCAAAACATCTCAGTACCGACTGCTCTTCCATACAGTTTTGCACATTGAGATTTAGTCCATACAGTATTTACTAATCTGTGGAATTTTCCACAAGCAACCAAATCTTGTCCCACGTTTACCGAAGTATTAAAGGGGGAGGGGGGCAAAAATAAAAACATTTACATTCGAATACTAGCAAGACTATATTTTGTTGCAACTGTAACATTATTTAACTGAACTAAGTACAATTGTTCGGCTAAGAAAATGAACTTGGAACTCTTGCAGTGCCCTAAGCAGTGGTCTAAAAATTAGTGGGCAAATATAAGTGGCAGCAAGCCGGCACGATTTTGTACCAAAAAGCGCGGCAAATTTCCTGATAAACTGTCCCAACTTGGACCAAAAATAAGATAAGTAACTCAGACGCCATCATACTAGTTCAAAAGAGAAAGTCTGACCAAACTTACCGCCTGTCTGGTCAAAATAGTCAATATTTGAGCTCAAAGTGCACGGCACAACCTTCCCTCAGAAAGCGCGGGAGCAAAATGGGACGATTTTTACATGCCGCTGAATGAAATGGGAAATAAGCGAGTCCACTGCTTTAAAGGGTAACAGATATTATACATGAACAATCTATAAAGCAATGCAAATGCAATACAACATTAAATCATATCAATTAAAGTTTTATATTTTAAATCGTTATACAAGTTGGTTTGATTAGGACATTTTTGGCTTTAAAGATCATGGTTTTTGTAAATCAGTAAGTTAGCACCCCTAAGCAAAAGTGATACGGTATCTTCCATTTCCGGTGAATCGCATCTGTCTCGGAGCTGAAAACGGCGGGAAAATTTAAAGTCGATGCCTCAGACGAGTCACAGTTGCTTTCATGGTAACGTTGGATAAAGATATCTTCAAGAAGACTGTCAAGATTTGAAGCTTTCAGGTAAGGAATATGAATTTTCTGTGAATTCTGGTCAAGTGAAAGTTCTTATAAAAAGAAAGCTATTTATTTAGAAATCACGCTTGAAATTCTGTTTCGTTCACGTTATCAGTAATTCATGTAATGTTGTTGGGCTTTTACAGTTGTTTTAGTCGTCCTTTCTCGTAGGTCATTTTTGTTCTGCCCGAAACGATCAGTACGTTTACAAATCGCCAGGGGGCATGGATGAGCCGACAGGTGATACGAACTCAAACCAGCAGTGGCCGGTCATAGTCAACGCATCTTTGGAAAACAGTGACGTCACTAGATTGTTGCAGCAACAGCACAAGACTAGGGGTATGATATTGTTCAATGAACGTTTATTGTCAACACCGATCCTAACTTTATTGGCAAGGCTATAACAATCGACTATAGCATCTATGATTATTGTATAACGTTACGTGATACAACCTACGGCGTATATTCACTGTAGCTAAAAGTCAATTGCATCGATCGTGGCATTTCTAGAAAAAATTAGTTACAATCAGTAACTTATAGCCTTTGAACAATCCATACACTTACGACTTATTGCATAAAGCAAACGTCCATGGACAAATCAGTTTGATGCTATGGGTTTTAAGAAATATAAAATATAATGATTTAGAATTAGTTCAGTTTGCAGCACCCTGTATTCTTATGAAATCATTTCTATATTAGATAGTAGTACGAAGTCGATTAGTCCACACTACTTTCGGGGAGTCGGGCTATAAATGCCCTGTAGTACCTGAAAATACTGCTAGGGGGGGTCCAAATCATGTTCATTCCTGACCTCAACGACTGCCCACATACCAAAATTCATACAAATTAATCAAAAGGGTCTTGTGTTATGTATATAAAGGTACGAGCAAACAAATGCAACCAAAAACAGTACCCTCGTCGGGGATGAAACTCTTTCACAAAGGTGAGAAACTGTGCTTAAATTTTTCCAGTTTCTGACACCACCCTTCGCCACACGTGTATCTTCCCCCTGTCCGGGGTAGCGTTCATGATCGTCCCCCTCAACGAGTCTCTAACTGACTGGCCTCCTCAGGGCGAATCAGTCTTGGACAGTAGTTTGGTGGACAGGTAAGAAAAGAACACCTTTTATTGTTTTCCTATTTTTTACACCCAGGCTATTTTGATTTGATGGGATAACTGATACGAATGAGAAAAGGTCTCAAAAATCATTCATTGTGAAATCGAAGTGACTGAACAAATGACTATCAAACCACACAGAGTATGGTATACTAGTGTATACTGAACAATATTAGATTCTTGATTCTTTTTCCTTTCACATCTTCTTCTTTGACCTTATGTTGTTCAGAATCGACAAGTTTCTGTCAGTCCACCGTAACTGTTACCTACTGGCGACAGCAGCGCTGCACGGCCACCACGAAATGGCTGCACTTTCCGCCCTACAGAACAAGTGAGTCAACCTGACTTCGTTTTTTTACAATCAAATATCGTGCACTTTTCACATGTTTAGCTAGTCGGCGCTCTTGTGCCATTGATACCAAGCCATGAGTACATACCTGTTAAATCTTCATCTACTTGTCTTTGCACAGGTTTATGGATAGGAAGTTGTACCTTCTTCCAGCCCACAACGCTAGTGAATGTGTGCAGTCAATGGCAACAATTGCAAAGGTACAATGACGACAAACAGTCAAATTTCTGTCTTTTCCATCAAGTCAAACTTGGCTTCAAAAACCACTCAAGGGAATGAAAGAAATAGTGACGTTGCTCTAGAAATATGCACTGGTCGGCCAGAAAAAAATTATCACATTTCCACAGTAAAGAATTTATTTCTCATGAAAAAATATCTTAAAGAGACGCTCAAGTATACAATCAGTATATAAGTTCTACATTGTGTTGTGAACAAATTTCAATACCAAGCTACGTTTGATTAATAATCAAAATGGTTTGGGGGTAGGTTGTATGTTACTTAAACAGCCAAAAAAAGTGCTTTTAGTTTTTCTATGCCGAAATTCTCACCTGTTCGATCAAGAAGCTTTCATCAAAGCTCCTTGGTTCAATTTATACTTGGTGCAACCTAAACGTGCTTCACTGATCTTGCAAAAATATAGAGCAAATGTAATCAATTTATATTGCTGATATTTATGTTTCATGACGACTGGGAAAATAGTTTTCCTGATTGGTTAAGAATAGGTTCCTAAGTAGAGGGTGTGAAATTGGACGGACCGGGACTGCCCAAGTTGTCCCTGGACAGGGTTGGCTGCGCCAGGTTATTGGCCGGCCAGGTTTAACGGTACTGGTGCATATTCACGTATGAAATATACGATGAATACATTAATATCTAGCACGTGCATGTCAAGGGTGTTGAGCCATATGTCAAGCCATATACACACTCATCTGTAACATTACAGGGGGGTACATTTGCTACTGTTCTTGTTCAAACGTCATTTTCATTTTTAAAAAAGCACTGGATTTATGATGATTTTTAAAATAAAAAAATGATAAAAGAGAAAAAAAGATGAAGCCTACAGCATCCGGTGTTCCCAGGCGGTCTCCCATCCAAGTACTGACCGGACTCGACGTTGCTTAACTTCCGAGATCGAACGAGATCGGGTGTATTCAACGTGATATGGCCGTAGGCAGGTGTGACAAGGTGTATGCAGCCTATATAGTCACCGCTGTTTGTTCAAAATTGCCTTTTGAATGACATAGCGGTGGTCAAATTTTATGTTATTCTCACCGAATATCCTTTCAAACCGTTTTCGATGGTGACAACGTCGCTATTACGCTTTAACTTCCGGTATGCGCCGCTATGCACACCTGAGGTGACGTCATCCCACAAGGCTTTGCGGTGGCGGGAATTTTGAATCGATATATTGTCACGACATGCAGCGATAATATGTATGGAACCGTATAATATGTATGACAGGAGTGGCATATTATCACAGACAATAGCAAACACATGCTGCACAGTTTGCTTGAAATATTACAAGCATTTTTCAGATTTTATCTAGAATTTAGAAAAAAAAAAACACCATAACTTCACGCTTTATTTGAGAGAGACTATAGTTACTTGTTTGTATGCGTTTATGTCTATATGATACTAACTCGGCAGATTTAGATCGTTGCGAATTTTAAGAATAATTATATATATATATATATATATATATATATATATATATATATATATATATATATATATATATATATTATAAAGGAATATATTTATGTTAATTGTGCTAATTATGTACTTATGTTTTATTTTTAGGCAACCTACAAGCCTTCGTGCGAGATGATACGTCAGCGGCTCTGCAAACTGTTGGCCAATCAGGTCTCGGAAGACATCGTGCTGCGGATTATTTCCAGGCTCGGACTCAGTCAACATGGTAACAACCAATAGAAACCAGATAAATAGGTCCTTGCTGGCCATTACAATCATCAGTTAAACCAATAAGAAAATGGTCAATGAGAAAAACCTGACTGTCCATTACATGAAGCAGGTCAACCAATGAGATAACAGCAATTAGTGATATAACCAATGAGATAGGCCGATATTTCTATATTATCATATAGCCAGGCCCCGCGGACCAATCAGAAGTCCCCGTTCTACGTTGGTTATGACGCCTTAACACAAAGATTCAGGCCAGGCAGATGTGTATCACTCCTCTGATTGGTGAGAATGAATCGACACCGGCACCGGTGTCGATTTGCATCGACACCGGCACCAGTGTCGATGCACGATCCATTTTTACCAATCAAAAGTAGCCTTACACACAAGAAAGTAAGGTTTATGCAGGTACTGACCAATAAAAAGGAGCAAAACGTATGCCAGGGCAGAGGGAATAAGTACAGACTGCAAGGGGGAAAGGCTCCTTCTAATATTGATAATGAGTTTTGTTGTTCTAAAAATCCTGCAATGTTTCGAATATTTTCTGTGGAAATTTTTGGTTTCAAAATGCAATGTATAATCTCCTTACATATGCATGTACCAAAGAACAAATGTGAATTTTCAGAAATTTGACAAAGGAATTCACACGTATAGTACCAAGAGATCTATGCGTCATACAGGAATTTGCAAGTTTTGGTTGGCTATATGATAATAACGTTAATGACCCGCCTGTTCCTCGGTGTACATGGTGTCATAACGCCTGGTCCTTTGCTATAACCACCTCATAAAACCACCTCGTTCGCTTCGCTCACATCGGTGGTTTTATTCGGTGGTTATAGCAAAGGACCAAGCGTTATGACACCATATACACCTCGGGGCGGGTCATTAACCCTTAATTATACATCGACAAGATGATTAATCGTAGTTGAGTTGCTCTCTCAGAGTCAGTCACAAAGATTTGAAAATAACGTTTTTCTTCACGTTCCCAGAGTGCCTTGTGCTGCAACAGGGCCGAGGAACCCTGGGAAGGATCGCCTTGGCCAGCCGGGAGGAACTGTTAGACTGTAGTCTTGACTCGGACACTGTCGACAGGGTCATCACGTTCTTCGAGAAGAACTGCGTCCTAGTTTAAGTTCTTAAGACCTACGTCACAATTCCAAACCAGGGCCCGGTCGGGCAGTTTTCAGGAACGAAAAGTATGATATAAAAAACTACACAAGACGTAAAGACAATATAGTCGTGGGAATTATTTGTGTATATTTTTACGTATACATTCCTATTTTTCGCTTCCACAAACAGCCCGGTCTGGCCCCGGTTTGGAAATGTGAAGTTAGCCTACGCGGTAGTACGGATTGCTTTGTTACATAGAAGAAACACGCATGTTGTCACCATATCGGCATTTTGTCATATATGAAGACCCAGCGCAACAAGTCGTTATATTTGCGTATTTATAAAATTTTTGATCGAGCATGCATACATATGTAGCCAATCATTCTTCAAGTTCAGGTTGTTATTTTGAGATAAATCTTTAGCACTAAGGAAAAATAATTAATGTGCAACAGAAAAGGGCATCTTGCTCCAGAAAGCCCTCAATGCTATATGTTCAATATATCGCTGCTAAGCTGTCGTTTTTTCTAACTAATTTCAGTATCAACTCATGCTGTTGTGTATATATATATATTATATCTCGCATCTTTGATGTATTATGGTTCATCTTTGTAAAGCTTACATGTAAGATATGGGGCGTACCTTGATATTTTTGTGACAAACATCCATGTCGGGCAAAGGTTTGGAACATTTGATGGTAGCATATAAGTAAACATCATTTCATAGTTCTTGGCTGTTGTTCACTACAAGTTAGAAATACGTATCATATTCATAACGTCCCTTGAGCTGAAAACACATTATCTGTCCCTCAAATAAGGTCGAAGGAACCGGACATTTTTTTAGCTGCTAGGTGACTACATACTGACCAAGTGGGTCAAGAGTTAAACAGGCGTAAACCACCCATCTACATTCCACCATCGCGTCCAAAGCTAAGGAAGATTTTAAACATGCCGAGATGGGACGATATTGCGATGACCAATGATAACACGATAAGACATCACGTGGTCGCTTATGATAGGCAAGCCCTTAATTGAAACGACAATTCTGCTTAGCGCTTAGCAGAAACAGCCTTTACTCTTTTGGAATTTGCGTGGATGGGACAAGTAAGAAAACCCTTTTCTATGCAGTATACGTAACGTTACTATTCATTCTTTGTACGCACATGTATGAGTGTCTTTGTCATCGATTTGTGTCAATTATGCATGATTATCGAAATAAATAACAAAGTTATGTTTTAGATGCCTGGTTGTGGGCAGCATAACTCGAGAGACTGTGGTAGACCTTATGTGATATTTGATCATGATGAGTGGGTTGGAGGTCGGGAAAATGAAGGTCATGTACTATGCATAATGGGCCTCCTAGCGCCTTTCTAAGGTACAGCATCGGAACTTAAGTATAAGGTCTTAATATCACGCTTTCTGGAAATTTTGTGATCTTTGATCGATATATAAGCCTCTCTTTAATTCTTAAGTGATGTCATAATTGGTTTAGTTTCTTTCAGGGAAATAAAATTCTGATCCCCGGGCTCGCCCCCCATTTACCTGTGATACTTTCAGCTCCCCAACATGGCCCTAGTGAGTGTGTTCATGCTCAGCGTAATGCTGACTGCGACAGCCGGACAAAACCTGAACATGGTTGGTACAACTGAAGATGTACATCATCATCAACATGAGGTAAGACAGACTTCCCTACTCCAGAAATAGGTCATGTTGATTAGATTACATGGATGACATCCTCAGGGATGGTTCGGGAGTGCGAAAAAAATAATCAGGTGAAAATAAATGAGCTCGCCATAACTTGCTGTAGCCTTAGAAAATCATAAGGATAAAAGACCACCTATCATTACCGTGTACTAAAAGTAGAAATGTTATTTTCAGACCACGACTCAACTCCCGGATATTATAGTTGAGGAGCCAGCAGTAGCACCGACGGCAGCCGGTAAGGGATATATGACTACAATTTGTCAAAAGTCTTTTTCTGTTGTCATACGACGTCCACATTACAGTTAATTCATTTATTTTTCGCGGGGATTTAATCTTACGGTATGACCGAGCGAAAATAATGTTTTCGCTGTGTTCGGTTTAACACTACACTGTCGAAGAAAATAAACACATATTCGCGGTGTCAAGCCGCGAAAATAAATAACGTCACCGCGAAAATTGATTTGATTTTTATTACAGAAATGTATATGGCACAATGGTGTAAGAGTTATTGTATTTCAAACGGATCCTTGTGGCATATTCTACAACATGGTACCCAGTACCAATATTTGGTACATGCTATACACACACCTCTGGTGTCCTAATTGGTGCTAACTCGTCTGTTTGTGATTTCTGCCCTACATTTTATTGACTAAAGTTTTAAAAGTTTCTAGACCTCGTATTTTGCCGGGTAACTTCGACACAAAGTGTTGCTTGACATCCAAGAGATTCAATGATACAAGAGAAATCATCTGTTTAACCTTCAAACTGCTCATAACCCCATAACTGATACAAAGTCGGTGCCAAACGACTATCATAGCTTTACTCCAATGACTGCATTATGCCATTATCACCATGTTCATGGATCAAAAGCGCCTCCTGGCGAGGTTTACTAGAACTTCCCTAGATTTCACGATATCTTACAGTTCTCGTAAAGACTGCCAGGCGACGATTTTGATCCATATATAAAACACAGGTGCGTGGTGCTGCAGCAGGAAACATTCACATATTCTTTACTTGTGACTTAACGAATTTACCAAGCCTGTTTAGACAGAATTGCTTCCACAGTTTCTAGCATTTTTTTGGTGTCACTATATAAATACATGCTCACCGGATCAACAATGTTCGTAAAATACCCGTATGAGTTACTATTCTTTTTTTGTTCGTTATAATGCAGTCGACGGTGGGACAACCTATATTCGCTGGGGTAAAACAACATGCCCGACGAGTGCCACCTTGGTCTACGATGGTAAGAGGAGGATATACTATTGTCGCCACATTAATTATTATACTATTATTATTATATTATTCATACCGCAAATCATATGGATTTCATGACTTTTGTTACCATTTAGTGCTATGAATGATTAAAAGTCACTTTAGGTAGATTTTTCGCCATAATACACTCGTACTCAACACAAGTTGTTCAAAAACTTGAAATCAATCATATGTCTCTTATTTCTGTATTACATTGTGTATCATTGGATAGATTATCAATTGTATTGTTATTATTATGATCGTAATGCCATATCTATAAGTTAAGCACCGGGGCTAGTTTAGGCAATTGGAGGACAAAAATGTACGTCTCCTGCAAAGTTCAAATGTCTTGGTACACAAAATGCTGTTTAGATACATGTCGATGGTTGGGTCTGTCACGGCCTGAAAAAAACACGGCATCAAAATCGCACGACGAGCGTACGACCTATAAGCCTGGGTACTTTCCGGGTAGTAGTTTGCTCCTATAGTCGCTTCTGCTCTGGAACAACAGAGAGGCGACTGTATATATAGTGTATGATAAATGTCAGGGTGAGAAGCATCCTCCTACGCAGGGCACATCCAACAGCCAAACTGCCTGTCTGGATGTGCCCTGCTCTTTCAACCGTCACTCTTAGTTCCTGTGGTCGTCCCCCCCAAAAACCAGCTGTCAGCCAATCAGATAATAGGTTTACCGTTTTCAAAGCTCTCTCGCATGTATAAGGGCAACCTCATTAAAACCTCATAAGCAGGGCGGTCAGGAGCTAAGGGTGACGGTAGAAAGAGCAGGGCACATCCAGACAGGCAGTTTGGCTGTTGGATGGCCCCTCATAGGAGGATGAGTGAGAAGTGACTGTATACAGTGTATGATTAATGGCTGAGCGAACTACTTTCCGGAAGGTACTTAGGCTAACGACCTATGTGACCGCGCCCTAAAATGCTTGTTTGTTCGATGCAGGGATGGCAGCAGGCGCGCACTACACCCATGCGGGCGGCGGGGCGAACTACCTGTGTCTTCCTAAAGACCCGGAGTGGGGGAACCACCAGGACGGATTCAGCGGGACCAACTCGTATCTGTACGGCGCAGAGTATGAGACTCACAACCAGCCACCCTTCGTCGGTACGTGTAATGTATCTGTGTCTAAGTATGGCCGGTATAAACAATATTTAGCATATCCACTCTACAATAATTCTAGGTATCTATCTTAAGCGAATTGTAAGCGTGACTATTCTTTTTGTATGAGATAGCGTAATCCAATTGATATAACGTCCTCCGGCTAGGTCTATGTCCCATTTTAAAACCGGGTGGGATGTTTGCGGAAACGAAAAATAAAAGTGTACATCAAGGAATATACACAAACTATCCTCATGGCTATTTTCTTCACGTTCTGTGTCTTTTATGCCTTTTATGCCATGTTTTTCGTTTCCGAAAGCTACACGGCCGGGCCCCGGGTAAGGAATTGGGACGTCGGACCTAAGCCCTAATTAGCCATTTTGTATGTCATACAGGTAGCGGCCTTCACGACCACGATTTGCCCTGTGCGGTGTGCCACACTTTAAGTTGGCACCGTCCCCCGGCTAATTATCCATCTTGTACATCATACATACAGGTAGCGGCCTTCACGACCACGATGTGCCCTGTGCGGTGTGCCACGTGTCCGGCCGCAGCGCCCACCTCATGATCCCGGGCCGCAAGACCTGCAAGGGCGACGGCTGGGTAGCCGAGTACAGCGGCTACCTCATGGCAGAGTACCACGGTCACCCCCGCACGGAGTGGGTCTGCATGGACAGCGAGCCGGAGAAGGGGGGTACACCCGTCAACCAGAACGGCGCGCTGTTCTATACAGTGGAAGGGAGGTGCGGTGTCCTGGAGTGTCCTCCGTACGTGGATGGACGAGAGATCACCTGTGTCGTCTGCACTAAGTAGTGCTAACGTCACATTTGCACAAGGGGACCCCGGCCGGGCAGTTTTGGGGAACGGAAGTACGATATAAAAGACAACAAAAACTTTTTTTTCTTTTGTATCGTACTTTTCGTTCCCTAAAGCTACCCAGCTGGGCCCCGGTTTTCGGAATGTGACGTAGGCCTAAACGGGCACCGCTGGCTCATCATGTTGGATTATGACGTAGTTTTCTTCCCTTTTCTCTTCTTGCCACGCCTTGTTCTCACTGACTAGAGCTTGTGTATTCTAGAAAAATCTGAATAAAAGTCTTGCAAATTAAATAAATGCAGCTCCGTCCATCTTCCTTCATTTAATGATAACTTGATGATAACTTTGAAATGTGACGCTAGTTCACCTTTATCCGCGATGGTTATCTATATCCATTGTTTTTAAAACCAGGATCTTTTCAGGAATTTGAAGCCGAGGACTAGGGATGGAGTTTTCAACATACATGTTTTACATTTTGAAGTTACAGGAAGTCCCTAAATACACCGTTCAAAAAACGGATATAGGTTACTTCGCAACAATATTTCTTAATATCTTGCAGATATAAATGTATAACGTTACTATATTAGGCTTTATTCAGTTCCAACTTGACAGAAAGTCACAAAAACATTCAGCATTTTCGCGAAAATGATGCCTTTCAAGTTATTTTTTTTCTATTGCAACATTATTTGACATGAAGACAGCACACTGAAGTTGTGAACTTATTTCAATGCAGCAGCAAACACAAAGGCAATACATAAACAAGCAAAGCAAATTTACAAACATAAATCAAAGGATATCAAATAATGTTTAAGTCCCTCAAGACTGATAGGTTGATGGTGATAGATAAACCATTATTAAAGCCTTTGGAATCTGTCAAAAAGATTGGACACAGTATTATTCGAGACACTTTGGCCGTAGACAGATTAAAGAAGTCCTTTCAAAAAGTCAATGTGTTAAAGTGTCATCAAACAGATTATGTATGTCCGTAACAAAACCTACGTCTTTTCAAATTGCCATAGAGGAATATCGGTACAAAACAGATGCCATTCAATGTTTGCTTCAACGGTATGACCGGTGCTGAGTCTGAGAGCGAGACTATCATCACGGCGGTAGACTATCCCTGACGGTGTCCGCCAGTTTTGTTAGATGAAGCTGATGTAGTGCTGGTGTAGCCGTGCTGAGTCTGAGAGCGAGACTACTAATACCATCATGGTGGTAGACTATCCCTGACGCTGTCCGCCAGTTTAGTAAGGTGCAGCTGGTGTAGCGAGTCCACGATCCTGTCCACGGTAGCGCCATCCCCGTACTGCCGCTGCCAGTCTAACAACATCGCGAAGGCCATCTGATCCACGTCACCCTGTGTGTGGAAGAAAAACACACACACTGTGAAATGTAGCATACACAGATAATCGTCGTTATACTTGTGTGACTTTCCGTCACGTTCGTTCAATTATACGAGTCACTTGAACAGGGTTGTAGCCAGCACCTGTCCTTCAGTCCTTTGAAGGAATTTTGCAGCTGGGGACTGAAATTAAAAGGTTTTCCCCATTCCGTCCCCTGGGACAGACAAAAATTGATATATAAAGATATAAAAAAATGAAACCCATGTGTTCTTCTTCACCAAAACAGACGCCATTGAACAGCTTAGTCTACAAGCAAAATTTGCACATCAAAATGCAGGAAATAGTGTTTCAGAGGGTCTTGATTTAAAAATTTTCTGGGACCCAGACCCCTTAGAAACGGCGCGCAACGTCACGCCATGCCTTCGGTGCCTGATAGGATTCCCATTCAAAATCAAGGGGACTGAAAATGATTTCAGGCTGCAGTTGGCTACAACCCTGCACGTGATAGAACTAATGGGTCATCCGCCATGAAGAACGCCGTATGGACATTTCACACTTTCGTGCCCGGTCTCATCGCTCGTACGATATCGTAGACAGGAAAGACAACAGGTGGATCCGATGGCCCAAGGAGGCGGTCTGGATAAGAAAGTCGACCCCAGTTCTAATCCGGGACAAGTGGGGATACAAATTTAGTCACGTGTGGGATTGTGTTCTCGCCACAAAGCGCCACCTACATCTACTATTGCGAAAGCTGTGACGGACCAAAAAAAGGCTAAGCCAATTCAATCATATGACCATCTATGCCTTGACATCATCTTTTATTTCTTACAAAGACGACAGATGTGGACCGTGGGTCCGTCCTTACCGGGTTGGCGTGCTTGATCTCGCCCAGTGCCCCCAGACTCAGGCCCAGTTTGATGCCGAGGTTCCAGTACTTGTTTCCCACCTGACGGGCGATCCACAGTAACTGGTCTCCACGGAGGGTGCCTTCAAAATAAGCATCATGAACTCTGTTAGACAGAGGGTAAACATTGTTTAGAATTTTATGACTGAATAGCGGATCCGGAAGTGGTAAGCGACCACAATGCTTCCCCAATGCGTCGTGTTTAGGTAGTGTAACTGGTAGAGCGTTCGGCTCGGAACCTAGAGGTCCCGAGTTCGATACCCGCCGTGCCCCCGACGTTGTGTCCTTGGGAAAGCTATCTTACACGACCTTCTTCACTTCACAGGTGTAAAAATGGGTACCTAGCTGACTTCAGTCGAGTCGGGGAGGTAAAAGAAAGGAATATCTTTACCTTTAAGCTTCTGTCTTTACTATGTATGTGGCCCTGTTGGTATAAGTTACTAATTTGAGTGCAGTGCCACATTGTCCTCGTCTGTCCAAAAGCAAAATAGAAACAAATGCTTCCCCAAATTATGTGGATAAGAGGTTCGATCCTAGGGTCATTCTTAGCTCACACATGTGGTAAGGAATTGCATTCGTAATTTCGGATGGTAACGTAAACCCAGTGCACGTGGTTCCGTGTATGAAGGAGCTTCACAAGCGAAGACGCATATTTGCATCGCATTACCACTAGCTACTTGCAAAAGCATCAATATTTATGCAAAAGCGAATATGTTCTTACCCTTAGGACCTGTGTCCGCCCGCTGCTGTACCACGGCGTCCTCTAGGTGGCGCACCTTCAACTGCAGACGACCAAGTTCTTGTTGCACGTACTTGAACAGCTCGGACTGGGCGGTCCGGTCTTGATGACTCTCTTCGTGAATTCCAGCCCCAGTTGCAAACCTGGAAGATTGAACGTGGATATGATGATGGTGAGTATAAATTATATGATCATTGCTTTGGCTCGCAAATATAGGGTGTCTGTGTGCCTTTTTTCGTCACCAGAACGATAAGACTTAGAAAGAAAGTTCAAAAGCCACTACAGGTCCAGACCTGAACCTGGAATTAGTTATGTGTGAAAACTTGCGAATGGACGATACTCAAAACAATGGTCCACTTCGCTACAAAGGAATCTATTTAATGAAGTATCCAAATTCTACTGGCGTTTTAAAATTCTGCCTTCATGTAAGCAACATTAATGCCTCTGTTAACTCATACCAAGTTTGACTGTAGAAACTTAGTAAAATGACTGTCAACTATCTTCTTCAAATCACGTAAATGCATGCCGGTCTACTGATTTTCTTCAGGTCCGGTTTTTCTGCACAGGTCCAACAAGAAAAACGGGTTTGTACCGGTACACCGTACAGGTACCCACCCCTAGTTCTTCATCTTGCAAATCTTATCTGTGTTGTATTCTATTATACTACCCGAGACAACGAAATAACATTAACAGTCATTGTATTGGAGCAGAAAGAGACCCACTTCACCTTAAGGTCCTTCATTTTTAAGATCTTACTTGTGTTGTATTTTCTATTAGACAACAAAACAACAGCCATTCTATTGGAGCAAAGAGCCCCACTTCACCTTAAGGTCCTGCATCTTTAAGATCTTACCTGTGTTCTATTTTCTCCTCCTCCCTCTTGAGTCTCTGCTCCAGCCGGTTCCTCTCCTCCACCACGAGCGCCTCCAGGCGGCGCAGCTCCGCAGTG
Source organism: Branchiostoma floridae (assembly GCF_000003815.2). Lineage (NCBI taxonomy): Eukaryota > Metazoa > Chordata > Leptocardii > Amphioxiformes > Branchiostomatidae > Branchiostoma > Branchiostoma floridae. The sequence continues at coordinate 8,044,578 of NC_049994.1, read as the reverse complement.
TTCTGCTCCCGGAGCTGGTCCAGTTGACGCTGTAACGGACCGTACTTCTCTTCTGTAGGACACAAAACAGCAAGGTCATCGGAGATAGCAGACTTCACCCCCTTAGCCAGACGTTCAAATTGTCTAAATGTATCCTAAACTAAACTTAAATGATGCCATTTTTCACGGACTACAAAAGTGGGAGATTCATTACTAAATTTGCAAATACTTGCAATGATATTGAAACTACATTGAAAGATTTCGTCACTAAGGTGTAGCCAAAAAAGCAACTTAGGAGGCTGCGTAAGGCTTAGGTTTCAGTTAGAATAAGGGGCCCTGCTGAGCAATTCATAGGCTGTTAACGTTTTTAGTCACTTTCTGGCGCGACCCTTACGTGACCCTATGGGACTTGTACACCTTGTGGCTAACGGGCTATTTTTGGACCCAGCTGGGCACCATGTTGAATTTAAGTAGAATTTAAAATAAACCCGGGACCTGATAGCAAAGGGACGCCGTGACCTAGAGGGGGGCACCGAGGGGTACCTCCCGATATCCGGCAGTCTGCCGGGACAAATTTGTAACTTCGGAGCCCGGCCGGGCACCGGTACAAGTAGGACCTAAGCCTTAAATGGAATGCGGGGATGAGAATGATTTTGATGTCGTAAGTTGAGGTAGGAAAGCCTTACTTACCTGTTACTCTGAGGTCCGTGTCCCTCTGTGACTGTTTGAGCCCCTCCACCTCCTTCTGTGTCCGGAGCGTGTCCTGGTGCAGCTGACTGGCCAGTCGCTGGACCTCCACACGGTAGAAACTGTCCAGCTTCTGTTTCATCGACTCTTCCATCTGTTTCCTGGGACATACAAGAAAAACAGTTCCATAGGTCGGAAATGTCCTGGTCTCAACTTCTCCTTAATATAATCCGTTCCTTCTAATCACTCCTTCTCTGAATCCATTAGTTTCATTCCCTCCCACTTTTCTTCCTTCTTTAAACCACCACTTCTAATACATAAATAGAAATTAACTTTCTCCCATTCTTTTTCACAACCTTCCCTTCTTTTATCCCTCCTTTCCTTCATCAACCTATCCATCATTCCGCCTCTACCTGGTACCTACCTTCCCTCCATCTCCCTCTTTTCCTCCAATCTTTCATTCCTTCGTTTTTCCTTCCTTCGTTTTCCCTTCCTTTTTCTTTCCATCCTTCCTTCCATCCCTCTTCCCTTTTTCCTTCGCTCCTTTTCCTTTCCATCCCTCCTCCCTTCTTTTTACATACTTAATTTCTTCTTTCCTTGCTTCCATTCCTCCTCCATTCTTTCCTTCCCTCCTTTCTTCCTTCCCTCCTCCCTTCTTACCTTCCTTTTCTAAATTTCGAAATACTCTTTCTGAAATGCTTCATTGCCGTGTACAGAATCTCTCTTTATGATTACCTAATCTCTTCAGTACTCCTCGGTGTTAAGGTCTCCATTTCCGTCTTGATGATGTCCCGGATGTTGGTGTTGAGATGTTCCTCCAGGTCCTTCCGAATCGCCTCGAACACTTTCAGAGCGAGGCCCGCCTGGTGTTCGGACAGAGTCGTCAGTCGGGCCGAACATTGCCGAACTTGTCCCTCCACGTCCTGGAGTTTGTCCGAGTTGGCCTTAACTTGGACACTGAGCGGAGCAATCATGTCTGAAAGGGATCGTCATGAAAGTTCATCTGTGCTTGTAAAACACGTTATGAATTAAGACTGATCTTAACGTGACCAACCCTCAGAAGAATTGGGACTTGCCAAAATTTTAGACTTATTTCCTCAGCTTTGTTCACGGAATGGACATGTATATTTCTACTTCCGGGAGAGACGCGTGACGTGTCTGCAGCAACGGATCCTGTCGGATAACCTATGTCGTCCCCCGTCTCGGTTTGTCACGTCCCAGAAGAAGCAGTAGAAATAGGGCAAGTCCCATTATTTTCTGACTGTTGGTCTTGAGCTTCTTCCATAACATCAGAACAAGTTACACTTTTATCCCGTCCCATGTTATAACATTTCAACGTGATATTGCAATCCTTTGACGATCATCTATTTGGCTGAAATAAATGTCCAAACATTACTGTAGTTTCATATACAAATACATATAGTACATCTACATAATATCATTACATATTGTGGTCGTTACATACCTTTAACGATAACGCGAATATATTCCCCCGATGCTCCCTGCATGCCTTGTCTCTGGCCTCTTGTCATATTTGAAATTGGGGTCCCTGGGTTCCCTTTGCCATTGTGTACTCCAGGGTTTGATTTTTGGCCCACATGTCCCGGATTGTGAGGATTCTTCGATAGATATCCTGGAGTAGACATAGAAAGAGGATCTTTTGACCACTGTTTTCTCTTGGGCGCAGCAACTTCGTTGTCCTGCACATCCGAAACAGCGGAGGCCGCTCTTCTGTACGTCACTTCCGGCCGCTCCTCTCCAAAGACGTTTGGTTTCTCCCACTTCCGGCGTTGCTGCGTGTGAACTCGAGTAGGCTCGGCATCGGACGAGTTAGGATGAAACTTAACCAAGTCCGACAAAACGCTTGGAAGTTTGAGGCTATCTTTTTGTAGCATAGAGTTTTCTCCCGACGCCACAGTTTGTACCACTCTGTGTGTCTTTTTTGCGATGTCCAAAGTGACAGGTATGAGGGACAAAATCCCGCCAAATCTCGCAGCGTCTCTCGGATCCAGACTGTACCAAGGTCTATCGCTCGTTATTCCTTTGAACGGAGTCTTAGGATATTCGTGGTGCAAGACAGTCAAGTCATTCTCGTCCTTTAAGAGAGTCTTCCATCTTGCCAAGAGATCTGCTGTGCGTTCTCTCTCAGCGTTGCTCATTTCTGTATAGAAGATGGGTTCAACCAAGTCCGCCTTTGTCGAATCTCTCAAGATCTTGAGATCTTCCACCGCGTTTAAGAGCGTCTCCAAGACTTCTGTATGGTGCGACTTTCTTTGCTGGACGGCGCCTATGTCTCTAGTCAGTAAGACGTCATAAGATTTCCTGACATCTTGAAGGTTCTCGACTTTCTGCGTGTTTATCGGAGTCGTCTTATGGCTGCTCATGCCGTTTTCTAAGGCGCTGATGAGGCTTTTCTGCTGTGCTGCGATCTTGCCGTAAGTTAGTTCTAACCCGCGGATCTGCTGGGCGAAGCGTTGGTTCTCCTGAAGCACTTCGCGTCTCTTCTGGAGGTTCAGATGCGAACCGCCAGGTGTCGCCTCTGCAAGCATCATTTCTTACTCCGTGACTGTCGGGTGAAATGATATTAAAACATTACAAAGAGCCCGTGACAAGTACAACAGAATTAATATCTAAATCATATTTTTGCAACCAAATACATAGTGTTTACCTTTACATGGTCTAGCCTAACAAACTACTGCTCTGTTTATTATTGCTCAAATTCCTATAATGTGGCGACCAGCCCCTCCATCTCTGTCCTACCACTTGCTACATCATGAAGTTTGACACTACGGTGTTCTTTGTTAGTAACCATGGTGACTGAGTCGACTGGTCCAGGTCATTGACCTTATTTTGTTTGGAACGGTAGAAAAGCGGAAGAAGAAGAGAAAGGAACGTAGCCAAAACTTCTTTCCGCGATCGAATGTCTGAGACATAATTTTCTACACATAATATAATATCTAATAGCAGACGTACGTAACTGTTACGCAGTTTTGGCAGCTAGCTACAGAAGTAAGAAACATAACACCTTGAACGTGCACGGTTTACATACTACTTTTGTCTGAAGTGTAAAGCTTATTACTCGCATGTTTACATAGGCCTCGTTCATACTAAGCCTTGCAAAACGGAGTCAGGTAAGTCGCATACGTCTCTATTATGTGGTGGATTATGCACTTAACTACTAACACGGGAGGTAAAAATGTAATTGTGTTACATTGAGCCTTGTGGGAGCCAAGTATTTTACACATTAACTTGAAAGAACGTTGCAAGTATATTATGTATACTATTTCAACCCTTCTAAGAAATTTGCGTTCAGAGTGTGTTTGAGCATTTGAATACAGCGCAAAATGATTCAAAGCGTACCCTTATATTGAGAACACATTTGACACTGTGAATTTGCAATGTGAAATTTGTAGTTCGGTGTGTTATATATATCATACATTTTGCTCCCGAAAGCTACCCGGCCGGGCCCCGGTTTGGAAATTATAATCTCCAAGCAGATCCTACGGCGCCATAAGATAGTATCAAAGCTGGCCAAGGAGTATAGCCGGCCAAAGGGAGTCAGACGGGCACCGGAGCATACCCACTCCTAGGCCGGCTTCACTCATCTGCCAGCTTTTAATACTATCTTATGCTATCGTAGCATCTGCTTGTAGATTATAGAAATTATTCCTTATTGGTGCAAACATACAAGCGACCCAAAAACAGAACCTCCGTTGGAAACAACAAGGAGGTTATAACTACTTCTGTCCAATGCTTAACCCTATGAGGTGCCTATAGCTAGGTCAACGTACGTTACACGTTGTTGCACCCGTAAGAAAATCAGGAATGGCTATACGTGCTGTAGGTAAACATCTCCACACGGTTACTATGTACATGTCTCGCACGGGTCAGCTAGCCTCTATTGTTAAGCTGTGTATTACATATACCCGTCCGAACAAAGGTTCGTACTGCCATGTTAAGCCAGTATTGTAAACATTACAGCTAGGAGTTTGGAGAATTTTTCATTGCTCAGTTTGTTCAAAATCTTGATAATTAAGAAGCTTGGTTGTACCTAGTCGGTTATGCCCATGACTTTGAGCTGTGTATTATATATACTTGTCAGAACAAAGCTTCGTAAACATTTCAGCTAGGAGTTTGGAGAATTTTTCATTGCTCAGTTTGTTCAAAATCTTGATAATTAAGAAGCTTGGTTGTACCTAGTTGGTTATGCCCATGACTTTGAGCTGTGTATTATATATACTTGTCAGAACAAAGCTTCGTAAACATTACAGCTAGGAGTTTGGAGAATTTTTCATTTCTCAGTTTGTCGAAACTCTTGTTGATAAGAAGCTTGGTTGCACCTACTTGGCTGTGCCCATGGCTTTAAGTAGTTAACGACACATTTTTCAAGTGGCTTGTTTTTCTTGTAGCTACGATATGTTATGGCTTCAATTCATTGCGTTTTTCCGTATGGCTTCAATGAGTAATATGTAGTTGTCATCACATTTGTGAATATGTGAAGATTTAGTAAAAATGAACTTGGTATTACCATCAAAGAATAGAGATTCGCCATTGTTGTAGCAATTAACTGTTGGTTTGAATAAGAATTTTCTGATAAGAATTTAATATTGACATGTTATATAAACAACATGTTGTCGATACAAATATCCCCCGCAAACTGTTATTGAACGATGAACTGACTACTGAACTTTCAAACTTTTTCTAAACATTTCGAACTATTTTCACTCACCTAAAACCGTATCTATGTGCGCGGTGCACTAGACTGACTGGCAGTACTTGTAGTAGTAGTAACATTAGCATAAATGTTCAATTAGGCTTGGTCCAGGTTCATTGAAATAACATACTCTTTGAATTTAAAAAAAAAGTCACACTGTGTGTTGTACTCTTTGTTGGCAATATTTGACATATACCCTGTAACGTTACATATAATCCTTTATAAAAGCCATGCATTTTAACAATTGACGTTTTGTAGCATCTATAAATAGGTTGTACAGCAAATGGCATTGAACATTTCCAACAGCTGCACTCTAGTTTAACACCCAATACTGTAGCCCGCTGACGTTTGACACTAACCCAACACATACAGGCGACCCTTCCTCCGTAATGCATTTTTCGAGTGGTTCTGAATGGCTCTTAACGCATTGTGAGGTTTAGCTAGAAAGTCGTTCACATTATACAATGTTGTGACTCGCGTTAACAACAAGGGTTACCATGTTAACAACATGTATGCCCCCCTCCCTCCTACACAACAAAACCTTAAAAGCATATTCTACCCAAAACCTGACCATAGTTGTCAAGCATTTATTTGCCGTCACGTCATATAACATGCCAGAAAGGATATTGATTACAAGCAAAGTATTTCATAGGCCCTCAGGCGATAGAAGAATATCTCATGCTTCTAACAAAAGTAGCCTAGAAAATATAAACGGTTCACTCAAGTTAGTGAACGAAGTTATAAAACGGTTGACACACCTACCTTGTAATATTACAGTAGAATTGTTGCCCCCGTGTTAGAATGACAGTAGGAGGTTTTGAGGACTTGCACCACCTTGGCGTTGTCCTAGGAATAGGTGACGCTGTTGATCTTGCCAAACGGTAAAGAGTTACAAAATGTGGGATATTTATAGTCAAAAACACACCACAAAACAAGGCGGTTTGTTTGCGGTCTAAACACCAGTAGTAGGAGGGAGGGCGCTACCCGATCGTGCGGCGTGAAAAGATGTCCCTACACCCGATAGCGAGCGCTTTTGTTGCCACTTGTCGGTTACCGGGTGAACCGAGGGGAAACAAAACCTAAGGGACCGCATGGGACCAACACTTGGTGACGTATTGCACCCCTTTCAACGCTTGAAATAAGCTTTGTATGTCGCAACGGGAGTGTAATGATTTTAGGAACCCAAAGCAGCTGCGTAAGATCGGATTGGTTGGGACAGTGACGCGTTTGATTTATCGTAATGAGCATCGTGTATCTTTTACTTCCTGTGTGGCCATTTGCGACAGGTTGATGTGCACGTATTGGAAGCGTCCTCTAGCAGAAAAGGCTGGTAATGCATAGCCCCGCTCATCACTGTCCAAACGTAGAGATGGGAGATAAAAACACAATATATTTGATGCATATGGACATGCAACCGCCTTTTCATTGGTTGAACCACTAATTGCTACTCTCTAATTGGCTGGACAGCTAATTGAGTCAAGATCGGTCCAATGAATTGTGTTCTTCTGCACAAAGGTATGCTTTCTTTCTAGTTCAATGGTCAGAAGCAAGTACTTGACATACTGAAATCTGTCCAACCGCCTTGAGTCCAGGATGATTTCTTAGAAAACTCTATCACTTTTCAATTTGTCGTCGACAAATACATGGCTTCTCTCCTGCAGTCAAATTCAGTTATACCTGGGTAAATTGATCAATATCATCTTGAACTAGCCCCCAAACATATTAAAGGTTTTAATACTCCCCAAATCCTCACCTTACCTCACTTTCAACCATATGCTCATTCAAACTGCTACCCCCTCCCATACCCTTAGTATTTCTTGCATTAGAAACATCTTAAGTAGGTATGAAACCAATTTACATTTTCTTTCAACCATACTATTATTAAATACACTCACATGACAGTGGAAGAATGTGTATTTAGTGTCACTCGCATTGTACAATAAAAAGATTATTTGGAATCTCTTGGGTTTTGTCGAAAAAAAATATAACGACTGTAATGTCATCAAAATTACCAATTCAGAAACGAGCACCACATTTTGCAGAAAAGTATTTTCAGAAGCAAACAGGGCTTGATCATTGTGGCTTTTAAATAAATGCCAGATACCGCAGTGTTGGATTAAGTTGTGACAAAAATAGAGTTTGAAAAATAATTCTTTGACAAAGGTATACATTTATCACTAATGCATACATGTTTGCTACCTGAATAATACCTTGATTGTTGCTTAACACAATCAGAAAATGTTGTACATACACTCTTAAACGTATGAACACAAGCACTACAGAGGCCAACAAAGTCCAGGGTACTATTTACTTTATTTGAGAACAACAGAATTGACGGAACATTACAGGATCAAGATTATACTATATCAAAACGATTCAAGTCTTTTGGATGCAAATGCGAAAAGAAAAATATAGAATAGTGTACATAGGAAGGCTTCAATTTTCAATTTAGATGATTTCAACATTTAAAATCTCTTCCTTCTTGTTGGTGTTGATTATTGTAGCTGTACAGACTGTGTTTTAGTATGGACAAGCAGGCAGGGCAGACTGACACGTGGTGCGGTTACATCGTCAACTCCTGTGGGTAAAAGAGAAAAACAACAGTCAAACACAAATAAGGCCACAACAAGTAAACTTCATGAATGCCTTCAATAAATTTTTGCTTGATATTGAAGAAAAAATTCCCTAACTGAGAGGCCTATGAAAAAATAATTGCATTTCCTGTTTCCTAGCCTACATGTACCCTGCCCTAAAAAAACTGCTACCCTAGCCTTCTTCTTGGGTGGGTAGTAGAGTCACATAAACATACTAGATTCCAGTTAGAATTCTTTTCCCGTCTGCTTACTATTCAAGTAAAAAAAAGATGGCCCTATCTTATGAAGGACAAATGTATAGTATACTACACAGATTTGTAACCATTATGCACAATATTGACACTGAAAAGACAAGCGTCCTCATGCATTTCCGTTTTACTTTATCTAACTGTATGGTATCACTAGTAATTTTGGCTTAAGTCAAGAAAAATTTAACAAAAAGATAATCCCTACCTACTTACTCTAATTTTTCTTCAGGACTGAAACAGCAAACAACTATTTTTTTCGAAGGCCTTAATAGTGATGAATTAGACTTACCATAATAGCATTGACAATGTCGTTGTTATTGTTTTTCAGGGCCTTGACTGCCTTTGCACGAGAGATGTTGGCCTGGGACATCACGAGTTCAATGTCCTTAGGCTCCACTCCAGAGTCGTCAACCTGAGGGAAAAATGATGAGATGTGTCAAGACATTTATGTCATACCTGGGCTGTTATAACAATGGATATGGGTGTTCTGGACCAGGTGATATAGAATAAAACCCAAAGTACCAGACTGGCCATAGGTACTGATGACCAAAGGGTGATCTGACAAACGGGAGGGCTGAAATAGAGGGTGAGGTAAAATAAAACTCATTGTATATTATCTATGTTGTACCCACCCGAGAAAACACACAAGTCAATGATTAATGCACCAGAAGTTGAAAAAAATTTGGTGTCCTTGAATGAAGAATTTTATCAGCAATTCCAATGTCCAAATGTTGTAAAGTGCATTCAAATATTCTACTAATCCTCGTGCAATAACAGTGGAAGCCCACATGATACCGCAAGTTATCATATGGTCCGGATCATCGGTTTTGAACATTATCCAGGTTCAGATATTGTAATTGGTTCTTACAAATCATTGAGGATATGACATTTTTCAACTTCTGGCACATTTCGCATTGAATTTTAATTTTCTTGGGCAGGTATGACATAAAAAAAATACAGCAGGATGTATTCCTCATCACCCTTGGTCCCAGCCCTTTTGTGAGTCAGAATGGTGCACTTTTCCTATTGGTTGACCTAAGAATGATAGACAGCTGGGATCAGCCAGCTTACCTCCTCTTCCTCTTCGCTCTCCTCCTCCGGGACTGCGGTGGTGATCTTGCCTGGTTCGGGGACCTGGGACATCTCCGGGGCCTTGAACTTTTCTGCAGCTGCCATCTGGGCCTGCTGGCTCAAGTCTTCAATCTGTAATGGACACAACACATTTACTTATTATGAAAGATTGGGACTAGTGGTGCATACTAGGAGTGGGTACTGGTACAGAAAATACAGGTACAGGTACGTTCCAGGTACAGAGGATCAGGTTCAGGTCTGGACCTGAACCTGGACATATGTATCTGTGAAAACTTGTATTGAGACTCAAAACAATGGTCCATTTCAATACAAAGGATTCTGTTTTGTGGCATTTCAAAATCCTATCCAAGTCATGTAAACATCACTTAATGCCTGTTTTAGACCAAGTTTGACTGCAGAGTTATAAGCCCCAAAACACATGAACGTCTACCAGTATAATCTGTTCATTATCTCATTCGTCCAGAATCCAGTCCACTGATTTTTTTCAGTTCCGTTCCGACAAGAAAAAACAGTTTTCCTTTGAGTCTAACCAAACCCTAGTCCTACAAATCTATGTGTTTCTGTGTAGAATGACAAACATTGCAGGACGATAAAAAAATGAACATGACCTCTCACCTTTGCCTCCCCAAAGACGATGTATGTGTCTGACGCAGGGCTTTTGTACACGTCGGGTTTTGTAATGACAAAGAGGATATTTTTGGATTTTCTAATGGTGACTCTGCTGACCCCGGTGAACTGCTTCAGGCCCAGCTTGGACATGGCCTTGCGGGCCTTCTTCTCCTGACGACTCTGCTTGGCCTTGCTGACCGGTTCCTCCTGGATTCCGGCCATCTGAGCCATCTGTGGAAGTAGAAAAGCCAAGATCAATTATTTTATACTCGGTCACTCCCAGTGTTGGACAAAAATTCACTTACAAACATGTAAGTACATAAATTTACTTCCCTGAAACAAATTTTCACTTGCAAAACAAATTAAATTGACTTTTTCTATGCATTTTACTTCCAGCAATAGAATTATTTTATCATTGGCTCTATTTTTCTGTGTTGACTAATGCTTGATGCCATGAATGTGAAAAGTAATAAGTATATGAAAATCTCACTCTTTGAAAAATGTTACTTGCCCAATGGGCAAGTGTGATAGGTCATGAGCTGGTCCAATGGGCACTTTCACTTGCCCGAAAAAATATGGCGCTAGTGGACTTGTCGAACACTGTACTCCTTTGCAATGCTCCCTTTCGTAGAAAAACCCCTACGACTGTTATACTACTTTTCAAATTCTAGGAGTTTCTTGTCTAATATCTGGATCATTTGATTAAGTTCATGAAATTAACATAAGATGAGCTACCCACTCCTCTACAGCACTGCTATACTCTGCTATAACTTATAAGAACCCTGTATGGATTACCACTAGATGAATCAATTTGTAATTCTCATGTAAAAGAAAAGCCCTGACCTGCTCCTGTTGTGACGTAGGCAGTCCATCTCCTGCATCCTCCAGTTCAGGTAAGGAGTCATCACTGTCTGACTCTGTGTCTTCACTACTCACTGTCAGGTACAACACAACATGGTACTTTATATATACAAATATTCATTATTGCACAAATCCAGATATCT